>NW_027206064.1:800000-811889 GCF_024711535.1 Dipodomys merriami
GCCCTCCACTGGAAGAACGTGGCACTACTCTTCACTTCCCCAAGGGAAGCTCTTAAGGTACAATGGGGACAGGAAGGCAAAATGCTCCCTGCCCACATCCACACATGGTTTGTATAAGCCAGGGCAGACATAGCAAGGGCGATGTGGACACTCAGAGCACAGTCCCGGTGTGTGCATCCAGAGGCCCTGCACAGGGAGGAGCCGAGGCCCTGTCCCCTGCACCGCCCTGGGGACCCGGAGTCATCTAGATCTAGAATTTGCTCTGCCGCCCAAGCTGAGTTGGGTAGTGTGAAGCTAAGAACCCACCCAGTGGCTTTCCATGGCCGAGGTCCCCGAACCCCAACAGCCACTAGCAAGGAAAGAGACAGGCAGAGTGGGGAGTTTGGGACCTGACAGGACAGACCTGTGTGCTCACGACTGTGGGGTGACCCTTGGGCCTCAGCTTTGGCCTGGAAGAGGGCTGTGCAGGCTGAGCCACGGGTGGAGAGGTAGCGCTGGTCTCTGGTTGCTTTGGGTGGGGGGGAATGCCAGTCCAGGGGAAGCTGGGACATGGGTAAAGGTTTCTCCAGATAGAGGGGCTGAGGTGGAAGGAGAGGGGGCTGGTGTGTGTGTGTGTGTGTGTGTGTGTGTGTGTATGTGTGTGTGTGTGTGTGTGTGTGTGTGTGTGTGTGTGTGTGTGTGTGTGTGTGTGTGTGTGTGTGTGTGTGTGTGTGTGTCCTGGGTCTTGAACTCTGGGCCTGGGCGCTGTCCCTCAGCTCTTCAGCTCAAGGCGAGCACTCTACCACTTGAGCCACAGTGCCACTTCTGGTTTTCTGGTGGTTCATTGGAGGTCAGGCCTTTCCTGCCTGGGCTGGCTTTGAACTGTGATCCTCAGATCTCAGCCTCCTGAGTAGCTGGGATGTCAGGCGTGAGCACCAGCGCCCGGCTGAGGGTGCAGTTTTGACCTTGCTTCTAGCAGCCAAAGCAGTTGCTGGGTCCACCGCCCCCCTGGCCCAGCCCGCTACACCGCCGAGGAACCCAGGGCGGCTGACAGAGAGCAGGCCGGAGCCTGCCCCACCACCCCAAAATGTGCATTTGATCAAGGCTGGGAGCGCAGCGTCATGTGGCCTCCTGATCTATCGGATCTCGTCGCCAAAGAGCCCTGAACTCTCCTCACTCGGGTTCAAGCTGGGGTCTCGGGAAAAATGAGTTTGTTAATTCAAGCAATTTCCCAGCGCTCTCCCGTAGTTTATACCACATGCTTTGACACAATGGGGCCGGAGTGGGGGGGAGGGAAGGGGGGAGACAGCCAAGGACTATCTGTTAGCCTTGACAGGCTCAGGGCTGGCTGCCCCCCACCACCGTGCACTCCCCCAGCAATCTGATCCCCCTCCCCGGGGCTGGAGGAGAGCCCCACTCCACAGCTCAGAGAAGGTGGGCTTCTCAGCCACCCCTCCACCCAGAAGGCTGGAGAAATAGGGTCCGCCATCACATCGCCTGCCTCAGAAGATGCCCAGGCCTTTGGCATGCACCGGGGGGCAGGCCAGGACAATCTGGGTGCTGGTGGCTCACGCCTGTCATCCCAGCTACTCAGGAGACTGAGATCTGAGGATCGTGGTTCAAAGCCAGCCCAGGCAGGAAAGTCCGTGAGACTCTGATCTCCCATGAACCACCAGGAAACTGGAAGTGGCGCTGTGGCTCAAGTGGTAGAGTGCCAGCCTTGAGCTGAAGAGCTGAGGGACAGTGCCCAGGCCCTGAGTTCAAGCCTCACAACTGACCCCCCCCCCAAAAAAAGGCACTGACCACAGCCTTGCCCTCACCTAACGGCTCAGACACGGAGACTCATAGCTACGCTGCTCACAGATACCCTCCTTCCCCATCTATGACAGCTGGAGCCCAGTGAGGGGTGCTCCCTGCCCAAGAGACCCCCAGATCACGGCTGTAACTGACCGTTGGTATCCCCGGAGCTGGACAAGTCTCCTAAGCTACCTCAGCCCAAGGCACGAGCAGCGTCCACTCAGCCCTGAGGCCTTCCTGCCCCTCAGGCCTCTCCCGCTGGGTCTGGGGTTCCCCTCGACCCCCTCACCAGGTCCCCAAACCGGAAGCTGCCAATCCCGCGGCATGTGGATGGCCGTGACGTGGTACTAGAATACAGAGCCGGAATATTACTCTCCACAGAGTATGTCTCCCGTCCTGGGGTGCTCTTCACACTTGCTCGTTCCTAAGTTAGAAGTCTCTTGGGCCCATTAGCTTTGCTCCTGGGGTCACCTTGATGTCCCCCCCCCCGCCCATCCCCCAACCCCCGGCTATGTGCCGAGCCCATGGGGCTCTATTTTTGTGGGTCGTGGGGCTTGAACTCTGGACCTGGGCGCTGTCCCTCAGCTCTTCAGCTCAAGGCGAGCGCTCTACCACTTGAGCCACAGCGCCACTTCCGGTTCTCTGGTGGTTTATTGGAGATAAGAGTCTCACAGACTTTCCTGCCAGGGCTGGCTTTAAACCATGATCCTCAGATCTCAGCCTCCTGAGTAGTTGAGATTACAGGCATGAGCTACCAGCACCGGGCTCCATGGTTTGTCAGTTTTTGTTTTTTGTTTTTTGTAGTCTAGATTACATATTCCGAAAGGGCTGAGGTGTTACCTTCATTACTCAACTGCCGCACCGGGCACAGAACACATGAAGACACCAAGCAAATGAATGCACAGAGACATAGAAACCAACGTTGGAGCCAGTGGACATTGGCAGGCAGCTCACGCCTGTCATCCTAGCTACCCAGGAGGCTGAGGTCTGAGGATCAGGGTTCAAAGCCCGCCTGGGCGGAAAAGTCTGTGAGACTCTTATCTCCAACTCACTTGCAAAAAAGCTGGAAGGGGAGGTATGTGGCGCAAGTGGTAGAACGCCAACCTTGAGCAAAAACAAACAAATGCACTGAAAGAAAAATTTAAAAAGCTCAAGGTTCTGAGTTCAAGCCCCAACACAGACACACACACAGACACACACAGACACACAGACACACAGACACACACACACACACACACACACACACACACACACACACACACACACACATTAGAATTGTCCTAATGCAGCTCCTTGTATTTTTTTTTTTATCCTTGGGTACATTTTAAAAAAAAAAAAAGCACTTTTGGAAATTAAAAACTACCAACAAAATTAGAAGAGGTGCTTTTCTGGCGCGCGGTTGCCAAGAGGGACTTTAATAGTTGAAAGATGGGGCCTGGGGCCAGTTCTGCGGTTGTATGTTGATTTAATTAATACCAACTCCTGCGAACGGATGCGTGTGAACGGAAAAGCATCAGGAGGAATGCCAAGGCCTTGAAACGGGAGGCGAGCCCTGCCCACGACCCTGAACTGTATCTCTCGCTAATGAGTCGTGTGCGCTGTTCCCTGCACACGACCCTGAACTGTATCTCTCGATAACAAGTGGTTCGCTGTCCCGGGCAGTATTCAAGTGGGCTTTGCGTATCTAGCCATTTCCTATTCATTCTAAGCCCACCAGCCTCCTCTTCCCCTGTTTTCCAGCATGCTGAGTTCCATCTTTGTTTTCTCTCCCTGAACGAATGCAACCACGCTAAACTTTCTCTGCCCAACAGACCACAGCCATGTCTGGCTTCCTTTCAAGGCAAGGACAAGCGATCAGACACACACACACACACACACACACACACACACACACACACACACACACACACACACACACACACACACACACACACACACACACACACACACACACACACAAAAAGCTGATGTTTGAGAAACCCAGTTACCATGGGCTATGATAGTCATCTCCATAAGATTATGTGGATTTTTATCATATCTTTTTTGTTGTTGTGGCTGTTGTGGTCAGTCATGGGGCTTGAACTCTGGGCCTGGGCGCTGTCCCTCAGCTCTTCAGCTCAAGGCAAGTACTCTACCACTTGAGCCACAGTGCCACTTCTGATTTTCTGGTGGTTTATTGGAGATCAGAGTCTCATGAACTTTCCTACCCTGGGCTGGCTTTGAACCGCAGTCCTTAGATCTCAGCCTCCTGAGTAGCTGGGATGACAGGTGTGAGCCACCAGCGCCTGGCTCAAAATGATGTGAATTTTTGAAGACATTGAGTAACGTGGAGATGCATTAATGGCTGAGAAGCAAGGGCCCGGCTTTCTCTGCCTATTCCGGAGTGCCATCCTTTGCTAACGAAGCAAGATGGTGGCCTACCACCCGCAGCTGGAGAACCAGGCTCAGATTCGCCAGCTGAAGTCACAGCTGGGAAGCCAACTCCAGCCCCGGCCACACCCGTGGGGGCCTGAGGCTCATCTTGCTAGAACCACATGCGTGTCAGAACATCTGGCATCTTTCTGCGGGCTTTTCCAGGCATCACGGGTGCCAAAGGTTTAACTAACACATTTATGGGAGAAAAACTTACACTCAAGAACATTCTTATATCTGTTCTCTTTGGCCTGGGCGTGTGCGTGTGTGCGTGTGTGTGTGTGTGTGTGTGTGTGTGTGTGTGTGTGTGTGTGTGTTTATTTCCCCTCTCTTTTCACATTATGGACAAGAGCACCATGGCTCTGGTTTGCAGTGGGCACTCTACATCCTGGGCCGGACGGCCGGGGAGCCTGCAGCCAGGTAGAGGCCTCCATGGACGGGTGACCCGGCCTGCATCCATCCTGCAGCGGCCCCATCCTCCTGGTGGTGGGAACAAGATGGCCGCCTGGGGGAAGCAGATGCCAGGCTTTGTCGGGCCTCCTGCCAAACCCTGGCCGGCTCTCCCTAAACCAGGTCCTCCCCGCCCATACCCCAGTGGTCTGAAGCTAAAGCAGGGACCCCCTTGTTGTTCCTGCCCCCCCTTAGCCCCTCCCGCCGGCTGTCAGAAGTCTCATGGCACCTCTGTGAAGCACCAGCCAGAAAAGTGCAACTTGGGCTTTTTTTTTTCCTGTGTGACCCGGCGGCCACCCCCTTACCCTTCTCAGAATCCCTCCCTCGCACCCCACAGTCCCGGCCTGCACCCCAGACCGAGGAGGAGGGCAGGCCCGGGTGGGGGGGCGGGAAAAGAGGAGCCTTGCTCTGGACCAGCCATCTGAGAAGCAGAGGTTGAGCCCAGGATCCCTAAAGACCAAGGCCTGGTGATGGGGGTGTGCGTGGTGACCCACGCCTGGGGCGGCCCAGCCAGGGGGAGCAGGCGCAGCAGCCACAACCGCCTCCCAAGGGGCTGCGACCCTCCTAACGCCCCCAGCCTGGGCGCAGGACCCACAGCCCCTCACCTGAGCCCAGGGGCGGCTGTACCATCCATGGAGCCAGTGACCAGAGCAGGCCGTGGCTGTCAGCTCCCAGATGGGAAATGGGGAGGGGGTGAAGAGGAGATGATGATGATGATGATGGTGGTGGTGGTGGTGGTGGTGGTGGTGGTGGTGGAGGATAAGTAGGAGGAGGAAGAGGAGGAAGAGCAAGGAGAGGAGGGGGAAAGGAGGAGGAGAAGTAAGGAAAGAGGAAGAAAAGGGAGGAGGAAGAGGAAAGAGAAGGAGGAAGAAAGAGGAGGAGGAGCAAGGAGAGGAGGAGGAAGGAAGGAGGAAGGAAAGGGGAGGAGAAAGAGGAAGAAGGAGGAGGAAGGAAGGAAGGAAATAAGGAAGGAGGGAAGGAGACAGGAAGGAAGGAAGGAAGGAAGGAAGGAAGGAAGGAAGGAAGGAAGGAAGGAGGGAGGGAGGGAGGGAGGGAGGGAGGGAAGGAGGGAGGGAGGGTAGTAGGAAAGGAAGGAAGGAGGGAGGGAGGGAAGGAAGGAAGGAGGGAAGAAGGGAAGGAGGGAGGGAAGGAGGGGAGGAGGGCAGGAAGGAGGGAAGGAAGGAAGGAAGCCCGTTTTTCACAGTCTTCCCAACCCGGTCCCCCCTCAGTGGGAGACCAATCCACCTGCTGCTGGACACATTCTGAACACTAAAAATCCTTTCCCTGGAGGCCAGCCTGCCCATGCTGCTCATCAGAAGGGAAGGGGTTCGGGCGGGCCCCCTGCCCATAGCAAATCTCACCCTGGGCCCCCCAGGCTGGGAGGTAACCTGGGCCCCGCCCCAAGGCCAGTGGGCAGGGCGCTCCTGGCTTTGACCCTCCCCCCTGTGGGCCAGTGGGGAACAGGGGCAGGCTGACAGCCCCAGCCAGAAAGGGGAGGAAGACTCCTTCCCCTCCCCACCTCCTGCCCATTTCCCATTGGTGCCTCTCATTGGTCAAAGCCAACTGGCAAGGAATCCTGGGAGTTGTAGTTTGTAGAGGCCAATATGAGGAAGGCTGATTGTCCTAGCAACTCAGGAGGCTGAGATCTGAGGATCATCATTTGAAGAAGCCAACCCAGGCAATACATGACTCAGAAGGGGGAAAAAAAAGCCAGCAGTCGCACCGTGGCTCGAGTGGTAGAGTGCTTGCCTTGAGCACAAAGAGGCTCAGGGACAGTGCCTAGGCCCTGAGTACAAACCCCAGGACTGGGAATGAATGAATGAATGAATGAATGAATGAATGAAAAGACAAGAAAATGCAATGGCGGGCCTTCCCAGGTCCTACCCGTGCAGGCCTCAAAGGCAGGAGACCGCTCAGGAGCCCGCAGGTGCCAGGCTGGACCAGCACTGACACACCTATCTGCGCACACCCACTAGTAAGGACTACCTTGCAGAAGCAAGGCAGACACCCGTGCCACATTCCTGCCGTGACGCCTGGCCAGGACGTCCAAGCTGAGCAGAGCTTCATATGGCCTCAGTTCCCCAACTGCATTTCTTTCCAAGAACATCTCCCCTCCCCCCTTCCTCCTCTCCCCCTCCTCTCCCCCTTCTTCCCCCCCCTCCTCCTCTTCCTTCTTCTTTTCCCAATTGACTATACCCAGGTCACGTCTTGGGGGAATCCACGCTGTTTTTAACACAGTGGACAGAGCGCTCCCGTGAGAAACTCTTCTCGACCTAACCTGACCTGGGAAAGAGAACACTGGGAACTCAGAGGTCTCTCTCTCTCTCTCTCTCTCTCTCTCTCTGCTTCTAGAAGCTTCTTGCTGAGAAATGAGACAGACAGACCCTGGAGGAAAGGATCTTCACACTGTAAATAAATTCCACACACCAGAGCCCGGGCACACTCGCCCTACCGATCCACTGAGCACCTACAGGACAGCCACACTGTGGTCATGGGTGGGTGCTTTGGCTTTGTCCCTCCCCCTGGAGCTGGTTGTTAATAGGCCCGCGTGTACCTCTCTGGGTGGGGCCTTTGGCCTTTTGGGTAGCCCCCTGGCCTGAAGACGCACCCCTGACACCACGCCCCCTCTGCCAATGGAAACTCTTCCCTGCCTGGACATCTCTGTCCTTCTCTCTCGTGACTGTGGCTCTGGGACATTAGGACAGACGGCCCTGGAAGGACACACCGGGATTCACCAGTTCCAATAAAAAAGACAACAATATTGGGGCTGGGAAGGCGGCTCAGTTGGTAGAGCGCTTGCCTCGCATGCCTGAGGCCTTGGGTTCGATTCCTCAGCACCCCAGAAGCAGAAAAAAGCCGGAAGTGGTGCTGTGGCTCAAGTGGTAGAGCACTAGCCTTGAGCTGAAGAGCTGAGGGACAGCGCCCAGGCCCAGAGTTCAAGCCCCACGACCCACAAAACACCACCACCACCAATCCAATTGTCTTTTGACTCATTCTCTCGGATGGGCACTTGTTCAAAACCGCACGGAGTAAATCCCCAGATGCAGCAGGCTTTGTGTACTTACCGCTTCTTGCAGCCTGTAGGCGGAGTGAATCTGTCTCCCAAGGCATCAGTTTGTGGCCTCTTAAAATGGCTTCAGTACCAGCACCTCGTCCCGGGACGTGATGATGAAATAAGGGAACAGGGTGCGGGATGGAGGGGCGTGCAGGAGCCATGTCTGGCACATACTAAGTGCTTCAGACGTATTAGCGACCTTTATTTATTGCCCTCACTTTACACAGGAAGAAGGCGTGCTCTGAGCGGGAAGCTGGAGGGATGCAATTTGGAGGTTTCTGTCCCAAACTCCGGCAGGAGCAAACCCCTCAAGAGGAGCCCAGGGCCGAGCATTGCTGGGAAGGCTGTAAGGAGAGTGGGGTGCGGCTTCCCCTGCCCGTCCCCCTCAGCTCCCATGACCCCCGCTGCTCTGAAGGGTTCACCTGAGTGCCCACCCAGTCTCCTGAGCTTATAAGAACTTTCCTGTAGTGATCGTACAACTGGATCCACTCAACCCACCATTTCCATATCCATAGCCCAATCAGAGCCATGTTTCTTTTTATGTTTTTCTTTATTTTTAGGTCAATCACAGGGCTTGACTCTGGGCCTGGGCGCTGTCCCTCAGCTCTTCAGCTCCAGGCGAGCGCTCTACCACTTGAGCCACAGCGCCACTTCCGGTTTTCTAGTGGTTTATGGGAGATCAGAGTCTCACAGGGACTTTCCTGCCCTGGGCTGGCTTTGAACCTCGATCCTCAGATCTCAGCCTCCTGAGTAGGCATGAGCCACCGGTGCCCGGCTTTGCCACCACACTTCCAAAGGCCAGCCAGGTTCACTCCATAGCTGGGCACAGAGACACATGAATCCTCTGCCAGGATGGTCTGTGGGCACACACACACACACACACACACACACACACACACACACAAGGATGAGGGGACACAAAGCCCACAGGGACCTCGCCCTCCATACCAGGCTACCCCCCACATGGCAGAAGGGGAGGGAAATAAAGGCGTACACTGAGCCCCCCCCAGCCCTGGCCCCAGGAATCCACTCCACTGAGGAACTGGGGGTACAGGTCTTGACAGGAAGAAGTCATAGAAGCACCTGAACCCCAAATCAACCCATTCCTCAGTGTGGCCAAGCAACAAGGGAGGAAAAGGGGGTGCCGCAGCCAGCCTCCCGCCCCCCAAGATCCAAATGCCCAGATAATGAGCCGAATTCTTCTCCTAGAGACACCCGCTAATGACGCGCACACAGGAAGCCCCACGCCACCCCAACCCCAACTGTTTACACCCGTGTTAAAAACACATTTCAAAAGAAAGCAAGGGAGCCCGAGGAAAACTCTCTCATCGCCCCTGATTTCTGAGAGAAAAAAAAAACACCCCAACAACAACAACAAAAAATACCCGTTAATTTGTTTTCTAAAAGGTGTTTGAAGTCTCTTGCCTGTACCCCTGGGCAACATTAATTCTACCTCCTAATCCTCTATTAAACCAATGTTCACTAACATGGCCTGCCTTGGGGAACTGTGCGTGCGTGTGTGTGTGTGTGTGTGTGTGTGTGTGTGTGTGTGTGTCTTCATTACACAGATACATCTTTGAGACCGTGCGCGTGCGCACACGTGAGCTCCCAGGCTGCTGGGTAAATTGAAATAGGCCACCATCCACCACACCTCTCCAAGCTGCCCAGAAATGGAGTCTGAGCTTCATTAGGGCGCTTGGAGGTGACGTTGAAAGAGTCGGAAGAGGGTAATTTTAGGAATTAATTTCCAAAGCCTCCTCACCTGCATGCCAGAGATGAATGGGTTCGTGGGAAACGGCTGTTGGAGAAGCAACACCCCGCTTGGGAGGGCGGGGTGGGGTGGGTGGAGGGGGGTGCGGTGCCAGTCACCTTTGCCATCCTCAGCAAGGGCAGGGACACCCTGGCCATCCGCCTGACAGTGGCAGCCGTGGTGGGGCGTGGGGACACGGAGAAATCAGAATCAGCAATCAGCAGGGGAAATCGGAATGCCTGGCTCTAAGGCTGCAGTCATGAACAGCCCGCTGGGGCTCAGACCCCCAACTCCCCTGCTGGAGATGTGTGTCGAAAACTCTCTGCACCCCTCAACCCGCTGAAGTCAGCAGCCCTCAAAGGAAGAGGACGTGAGGACTCCCAGATCTCAGGTGGGGAAACTGAGGCAGGGAACACTCCAGTGACATGTCAACAAAGATGTGGTAGGGACCAAAATAATGATCGTCCCGGCCAGGAGCCGGTGGCTCACGCCTGTCATCCTAGCTACTCGGTAGTCTAAGATCTGAGGGTGGAGGTTCAAAGCCAGCCCAGGCAGGAAAGTCCCTGTAAGACTCTTATCTTTAATTAACCATCAAAAAGAAAAATCTCTGGAAACAGAGCAGTGGTTCAAATGGTTCAGAGGGCTCTAGCCTTGAGTGAACAGATGAAGAGGCAGCACCCAAGCCATGAGTTCAAACCCCAGGATCAAGACAAAACAACCACAACAATAGACAAGGCTCAGGATGGGCAATGCACGTCTGAATACACAATTGGTGACATGATCTCATTTAATGCCCAGCAAAAGCTGTTGCCACAGCCCCGCTGTTAATCTTACTTTACAGATGAGGAAACCAAGGCTCATAAGAAAACTTTCAGCCGAGTACTGGTATTAAAAAAAAAAAAAGAAGAGGGAGGGAGGGAAGGAGTGAAGGAAGGAGGGAGGGAGGAAGGAAGAAAGGAAGGAAGGAAGGAAGGAAAGAGGGAAGGAAGGAAAGAGAGAAAGAAGGAAAGAGGGAAGGGAGAAAAGAGGGAAGAAAGGAAGGAAGAAAGAAGGGAAGGAGGGAAAGTAGGAAGGTAGGAAGGAAGGATGGAAGGAAGGAAAGGAGGGAGGGAGAAGAAAGGAAGGAAAGAAAGAAGGAAGAAGGGAAGAAAGGGAAGGTAGGTAGGAAGGAAGGAGGGAGGGAGAAAGGGAAGGAAGGAAGGAAGGAGGGAGGGAGAAAGGGAAGGAGGGAAGGAAGGAAGGAAGGAAGGAAGGAAGGAAGGAAGGAAGGAAGGAAGGAAGGAAGATCTCATCTTCCAGCCAGACCTCTGCATGCTTTGCTTCCCCAGGCCTGCCAGCAAGTCACGTGACGTGGACAGGTGGTCGCTAAGGCATGTGGCCACGGCCCTTCCCTCCCTCCCTGCAGCTTTCTGGAACAAGGTCTCACGCGTACAGTCGAGGTCTCTCCACGGTGGGCAGCACAGGGCTGAGCGCGTGTCTGGAGACAAAGCCAGGAAGGACGGGTATGAAATTACATAATGACATCTGATGCACACAGCAACAGAACCCATGCTCCTTCCACCCACCGTCCGTCTGTCCATCCATCCGTCCATCCATCCATTCATCCATCCATCCATCCATCCATCCATCCCATGAGGAAAGAGGACCAGAGGTTTGCTGAGACTTTTTTTTTTTTTTATAAAGCTCTTGTTCGGCCGAAATGCTTGCTCTTATTTAAAAAATAAATAAATAAAAGCAACAACAAACCCCACAATTTCTTGGTTGCAGATAAAATGGTTCCCTAATTGAGTCCTACATTTGGAGTTCATTATTTGCAGAATGTATTCCAGACATGTAAAATTAAACAGATGTCACCAGCCCCGCCAGGGCCTGAAATCCTCCTAACCACGCTGTGACTTCAGCCCGGCAGAGCCCTGCGCGCTCAGTCATTAAACGTTTTAAAACCCGGCCCCGTTTTTCTTTTCATTTCCTATCATGAGCTCTCCCCCTTCCTCCTCCTCCTCCTCCAAATACATCAGTTCTTCAAGGGTCAGGGGAAAGTCAAACCAGAGAGAGTAAGAAGGCAAATGTAAATGGCTCCCGCCTGCCATCCTAGCTACTCAGGAGGCTGAGATCAGAGGATCGCGTGTTCAAAGCCAGCCCGGGGCAGAAAAGTCTATGAGACTCTTATCTCCCATGAACCACCAGACAACCAGAAGTAGCACTGTGGCTCAAGTGGTAGAGTGCTTGCCTGGAGCTGAAGAGCTGAGGGACAGCACCCAGGCCCAGAGTTCAAGCCCCAGGACTGACCAAAACAATGAAATGAAATAAATGTGAAGAGTCTGAAATCCTCCACCCTGTACACGCAGCTTCTCCTCCTCGGCAAAGGAGGTGACGCAGAGCCAGAGAGAGAGAGAGAGAGAGAGAGAGAGAGAGAGAGAGAGAGAGAGACAGTAGCAGGGCTGGC
>NW_027206065.1:600000-810191 GCF_024711535.1 Dipodomys merriami
AATTCAAGCCTGCTCTCAGGGCTTCTTTTACAGCATCGATGCCTTCATAACCATAGCAAGCCACTTCAATATCTAAAAGTATAAACATTAAAAAGATGACACAAGTGGCTGGGAAGGTGGCTCAGTGGTAGAGGGTTTGCCTTGCATGCGTGAGGCCCTGGGTTCAATTCCTTAGCACCATATAAGCAGAAAAAGCCGGAAGTGATGCAGTGGCTCAAGTGGTAGAGCACTAGCCCTGAGCTGAAGAGCTGAGGGACAGCGCCCAGGCCCAGAGTTCAGGCTCCATGACCAACCAAAAAAAAAAAAAAAGATGACACAAGTCAGGTGCTGGTGGCTCATGCCTATAATCCTAGCTACTCAGGAGGCTGAGATCCTAGGATCATAGTTCAAAGCCAGCCTGGGCAGTAAAGTCCCTGTAAGACTCTTATCTCCAAGTAACCACTCATAAACCGTAAGTGGTATGATGGCTCAAGTGGTAGAGTGCTAGGCTTGAGCACAGAGGCTCAGGGACAGTGCCTAGGCCCTGAGTTCAAGGCCTACAATTGGGGGGGAGGGGGGGGAGGAATCAAAGTTTTAAAGGAATCAGAGGTGGCAGATATACTAGTACTCAAATATTTATAAAAGTTTTTTTCACTCTACTGCTACTCATTTTCACAATTAGAAGTATTAGATTATGGCTGTGTTTGGTGGTGCACATCTATAAACATAGCACTTAGGAGACCAACCTGGGCAACAGAGACTGACTAAAAAAGAAAGAAAAAAAAAAGTATTGTCGACACAGCACTGTTTTGGGAAGTCTCATTCCTTGACCTTTTTTTTGGATGTATACAAATATTTTCAAAGTCATTTTAGAACTTACCTGCTCGAATTTTGACAGCCTGTGGGGTCAAACGCCTATTAATATTGTTAATGAGTACTTCACGTTCATCTTCATTCAAATCTAAGCTATCCAAAATGGACGGATCTCTGATTAAAACAAACAAACAAAAAGCTAAGGTTAAAGAAGTAATTGGGAAACTAAACACACATTCTAGAGAATGCAAAGAACAAGAAAGTACTAGGCTCTGGTTTCAGAATTAGAACCCAAATCTTAGCTTTGTACAAAATTTTAAATATGTTAGGCTCCAGTATCCAAATGTATAAAATGAAAAAAAGTGTATCTTACAGTACCTGTTTTAAGTAGTAAGATAATGCAAAAGAAAAAACGCTCAGCAGTATACAACAAATAAAAAACTCAATTGATTATCAAAAGGAAAAATTTAGCCATTTGAACAAAATAAGCAATTTAATATTTCCTAATACATCTAAAATTCTTCTATAATTAAGCATTTGTATATAACTAGCAGTCTCTTTAAAGTTACAAAAACACAGTAAAAAATGCATAAAAACAAAAGTACCTCCATGAGCATTAGGAGAAAAGAGGTACTTTTGACATTTAGTGGTATTAAAGGACTTCATTCAGAAAGCACCAGGGAGGATCTTGGTCAATAACTTGTAAACTGAACAAATGAAAAGTATGGGGAGAGGAAAGAATGACTAATGGAATGGCAGCACCATAACAAGCAAGGTAGAACTGAGTATCAATCAATACCTAGGTGCAAGATGAGCATCTGTCATCCTACCCATGTGAGAGGCTAACATTGGTAGGATTGAGATAATCCAGCTCAGACAGGAAAGTCTACCAGACTATCTCCATAAAAACAGCTGGGAATGGTTGTACACTCCTGTCATCCCAGCCATGGTGGGAAGTGAAAAATAGGCATGGATCTGGTAGGAAGCAATAAAATAACTAGTGTAAAAATAACCAGAGGCATGGCTCAGTAATAGAGCTCTTGTCTAGCAAATATGTAGTCAAGTTGAAACTCTGTGTATTTAGACACATAAAGAAATGTTTACATTATATGTATTTATACATAGTATGAATCCAATAATTCCATTCTTAGGTATACATCTTAGAAACTTCCAAAACAAATGGAGATATATAATGATATTAATCACAGCATTGGTTTGAAAATTGGATGGTACCAGGTTTGAACTCAAGTGCCTTACGTTTGCTAAGCAAGTGCTCTACCGCTTAAGTCATGCCTCTAACCCTTTCTGCTCTAGTTACAGGGAGAATAAAGCATATTCTCAAAATGAAATGCTTTCTAGAAATTAGTATAGATGAAATGGGTGCTTATCTATGAATTTTAAAAAATCCTACTTAGACAGCCTTCTAGGACAAAATGCAAGCTACAGAAAGTTACAACAATGGACTAAAATGTTAAGTGCACCAATTATTCCATACATGGGTCTATGGATTCACAGGTTGTAGGAAGTGCTTTAGACAAGAACTTTGGACTTTTTCAGATTTTGGAATATTTACATATACAGAACAAGGTACCATGGCGGGATCTAAGTCTAAATACAAAAACTATGTTTCATATACATCTTCTTCTCATACAGTAAAAGTAATTTATTTGTAAGTGCTTTTAGTTTACTAAAAACCTGTCACAGGAGGTCAGTGATAAAATTTTCCACTGTGGTTAAATATTGTTAGTCCTCAAAACCTTTCAGATTCATCTTGCATTGGGTTAGAGATGCTAAGCATGTATATAATAAAACCTTTAAAACATAAATGACAGTGATACACACTACTAACTTCTGATTTGTTGAATTAAAAACGTGGCAAAAGCATCCAGCTCATGCCTGTAATCCTACTCAGGAGGCTGAGATCTGAGGATTGCGGTTCAAAAGCCAGCCCAGGCAGGAAAGTCCGTAAGACTTATATTCAATTATAGAGAAAGCCAGAAGTGGTAATGTGGCTCAAGTGGTAGTTTGCTAGCCTTGAGCAAAAAGAGCTCAGGGACAGTGTCCAATGGAGTCCATAGTTCAAGCCCCAGGAAGGTTTAAAAAAAAAAAGTGGCAAAGAAACAGCATGAAATTTGGACAGCTATTACATGAATGATGACGTGTTAAGGGACAGCGAATAAAACATACTAAGACTTAGTGACAATGGAAGGGTCCTAGAGACAAGCTAACAGAAAAGGTAAACTGGGGCTAAGCATGAACATGAGTTAAGTTAGGAAGCATATTGACTGGATTAGGGGTGTAACTCAGGGACAGAATAACTGACTGGCAAGCTCCACCTCCAGCATTACAAAAAAAGACAAGGAATGAAAAAAGTACCAAGGGATATAGAAGGATAAAACAGTACTTAGTGGTTAATAACATCAACTCTAGAGCCAGAAAACCTAGGTTTGAACATTGGTTTTCTACCTGTGTGACCTAGAACAAATTACTTAATCTCTGCTTCAATTTCCTTTAACTGTAAAAAAAAAAAAAAAAAAAAAGATAATAACTTAGCCTACAAGTTGTTAGGATTATGTTAGTTATTGCTATTCCTACCTTTCATAACACATGCATGCACAAGGTCATACGAGGTCAAATGGAAGGGGTATTGTTATGAAGGGGCTCTTATAACTGAGGGGCTGTTTGCCCCTGAGGGTTAGAGGGGTCCAGTAGTTCTTGGCGGCCCAAGGGTTAGAAAGTAACCTCAGTCTAGTGGTGAGGCTGCTCATGAAGCAGAACATTCAGTAAAGAGTGGGATGGGAAGAGAAAAAGCAGAGATAAAAAGCACTGAGAATTGTAGCTAAAAGCAGAGGACACAAGTCTTGCTACATGAGAAAAGTCAAGAGGTTGAAAAGGAGCTTTTTAGTATAAATGGAGTAAACCAGAGAATGTAGTATTTATGGTGATGAAGCAAATCCAATAAAGGGAAAGGCTGTCCAAGAAAGGGAGTAACTGACAGATGGATGGAAGTAACGAGTAATGACTCGTGTAATGACTTTTATTTATTTTTGTAAAATTAAATATGCAGTGAGTACAACAGCTAAGACTATAGAAGATGGTAGAATGGTTCTGAGGAAGAGCACTAAGAAGTTCTGAAATAGACACTATAAAAATAGAAGAACTGACCAGAATCAGAGAGAATGTAGGGTAGTAGTGAAGGCCCAGTTGAGGTTGGAAGACTGAACAGGCACTGGCACCAACCTGTAGGACTCATTTTTTTTCCTAGTGGCAGCCAGTAGTCTATAAGTGCAGAGAAGGCAGGAACACTGATCCAAGGCTGGATGTAACAGAAGGAAAAACGGAAAAATTCATGATATTGGCAAGAAAGTTTTGAAATGATGGCTCATGATAGGTCTGTATTGGATAAGAAAGCCAAGAGAGGGTGAAAAGACAACAGGAAAGATAGGTTTAGAACCAGAACCTAATACACAAGAATTTAAGAAGAAATACAGTAGGACTAATACAAAGAAGCTAGGAGGATAGATTATGGAAAAAACAAAACAAGACCAAAAAACTCAAAACAAAAACAGTGTATGAATTACAAGTTTTAGAGGTAAGCAAATCCTGGAAACAAAAAGGACTGAAGGGAGGCCACATGAAAGACTAGCTAAAGTGGCATGGTTTGAAGGTCAAAGAAATCGAGGCAAAGGAAACAAGGTTAGTTTTGGGTAACACACAAACACTGGTCCTTAAGTCATCTAGGACAGTAGCAAAACTAGGAAATGAAAATGTATAAGGGAGTATGAGATAAAACTACGAGTTATACAACTACTAATTATAGTCTATATAATTATAGTATTATGTAATATATATTGTAGTCTATGTAAATTAATCTACATAGACAACACATAGGACAAGCCTACATTATGAGTCTTTCTTACTGAAATATTTCTGTTTGGTAAGCATTTAATACATGGATGTTGTGTGACTGAAAGACTATCAATCTCTGAGCTAGACCCAACTGCTGAGATATCAACATGGAAATGAAGAGATATTCTTACGAGACTGCATGCTTAAATGCATCATAGGCACCATATCCAGGCCTCTTGTATTTGTCATCAAAGACCCAGGCAGTCCTCTGAAACAGGCTTTCCAGCTGCTCATCCTTGGTGTATTCTAACACCTCAGCAACATGGCGAAGAATGCTATAAACCTAGAACAGAGCCAAGAGTTCAATTCCAAAACAAGAGATCCAGAGAAATGTCTGTTTCCTCCCAATAATTAACTCAAGCTTGTACAACAAATAGAAAAAAATATATAATTTAGGATCCTGAGATCAGGCTCAAATCTTGATAATTCAAACATTTTCTTTTGTCCCCCCATTTGTGAAAGGAAGATACTAGTATCTCTTCCTAATGTAGGAAACTTGTGCATAGGATTAAGTATATATAAGCACCCATATAAATGGTCAAGTACTAAAGACAGAACCAGGCAACCAACCACCACCACCAACATAAAGAGACCTTTGGATTCAAAAATTTTTTTTTTGCTTATGTGGTGCTGAGGAACCGAACCCAGGGCCCCATGCATGCAAGGCAAGCGCTCTACCACTGAACCACCTTCCCAGCCCCTGGATTCAACATTTTACAAACTCTTTTTTTTGAAAAAGTTGGAAGACAAAAACTATGTTATGATATCCCAGTAAAAATAAGCTGACACAGGTCTGTAATCCTAAATACTTAGGGGGGTGAGAGGAGGCTGAGGCAGGAGGATCAGCTGAGCCTATTGAAGTTCAAGGCCAGGCTGAGCAACAATATCGAGACCCTATTTCAAAAAATTAAAAAAGGCTGAATATGTAGTTCAGTGGTAGGTAGCATGCATGAGCTGTTGGGTTTGATCCCCAGCAGCACAATCAACCAATCAGATTAAAAAGCTAAAGAAGTCAGCTGAAATCAGCTAATTCAACATAAGATGGTTTTAAAACATTACCCCCTTTTTTTTTTTTGTAGGTTATGGAGCTTGAACTCCAGGCTTGGGCATTGTCCCTGTGCTCTTCAGTGCAAGGCCAGAGCTCTACCACTTGAGCCACAGCGCCACTTCAGCCTTTCCTGCCCGTGCTGGCTTTGAACTGTGATCCTCAGATCTCAGCCTTCTGAGTAGCTAGGATTATGGGTGTGAGCCACCAGCACCCGGCTTAAAACATTACCTTCTTATACTCATTTGAGAATATTAGATCATGAGTAATGCTTTAAGGTAGTGATACTGAGACAGAATATGTAGCTCTTTACATTTTGAGATTCAGTCTTCCAAACAGAGTTCCATTTAACACACAATTGGAAAGTGAACATATAAAAAAAATAGAGGTTTTGTAATCTTAAAAGTCAACTTACAGTTTTAGATTTTGTGAATTTGTCTTCACATTTGATTGCTTCTTCTGGAGAGACTCTTCTTTTCGACAAATCAATATATCCTATATAAGAAAATTTTTGGATAAAAGAAAAATCAATGTTCAGGTCTAGCCTATTACTGAGGTTAATTTCATAACCAAATAAAGTATTTGGCAAGCTTGTTTGTATTCATCACTAACATTACATAAACAAAGTATTTCCATAGGAAATATACAATGAAGCCAGTGGCTCATGCCTGTAATCCTAGCTACTAGGAGGCTAAGATGAATGAGGATAATGGTTCAAAGCCTAATGGTTCAAAGCCAGCCTTGGCAGGAAAGTCCATGTGTCTCTTATCTCTAATTTACTTCCAATAAGCTGGAAGTAGTCCTGTGGCTTAAAGTAGTAGAGTGCTAGCCTTCGAGTTTGAAAATGCTCAGGTATAGCTCCCAGGCCACTGAGTTCAAGCCTCACGACCACCTCTTTTTCTACTCAGTTGCTTTTACATTTTTGTTAATAATCAATTCATTGCAAGTGAGTACATATATAGAACTTTGATTCTCCAACCAAACTGGCATTTCACATACTCTACTTGTTCATGCTTTACTAGCCTTTTCATACACTGCTGGATTTAAATATCTTTTCTTCTTACTTTGAGGTGCTAAGATCAGAATCCAGGACTCTGAATATTAGGCAAGAATCGATTCTGAGCTACAAACACTGAGCTACCACCCTCTGTCCTTGCTTGTCAAACACTGTACTACTTGAGCCATAAACGCCCAATCCTTTTTTTTTTTTTTTCCAATTACCGTTTCACTTTTTGCCCTGGTCAGTCTGGACCAAATTCCTCCTATTTCCACTTCATCTATAGCTGGGATGACAGGCACATTCCACCATATCCAGCTTTTGAGGTTAGGTCTTGTGAACATGATGCCCAGACTGGCCCTCTATTTCCCTAATCTCTTCCTTCCTAGTAGCTGTCCATACTTAAACATTGAGTGATACTTGGCAGAGGCTCTAGATTTCTACATATTTCTCTGGAGATTATTACTTTTTTTTTCTTGGTGATACTGGGGTTTGAACTCAGGGCCTTAGGCTTGCTAGGTAATTGTTCTACCAAACCAACTTGAGGTTCTTATTGCTTTAGGATATTTTCAGCCTGGGGTTGGCTTTTAATCACAACCCTCCTCTTATCTATGCACAGGGCCAGACAAGAATATTTTTTAAAAAAATGAGACAGCAGTCTCAACTCAGTACTTTTGATTCCTAAGGTGGGAAAAAATAATTGCAATCCTAATTGGGTGCTGGTGACTCACGCCTGTAATCCCAGCTACCCAAGAGGCTGAGATCTGAGGATCACAGTTCAAAGCCAGCCAAGGCAGGAAAGTCAATCAGACTCTTCTCTCCAATAAACCACCAGAAAAACTGGAAATGGCACTATGGCTCAAGTGGTAGAGCGCTCGCCTTGAGCTGAAGAGTTCGGGGATAGAGCCCAGGTCCAGAGTTCAAAAAAAAAAAAAATGCAATCCTAAATTTTTCATCTTTTTGGACTTCTTGGAGGCCACACTGTGTTATCAGTTGTTCAGGGACTGACAGAGACTTTTGCAGAATTAAAAAAAATTTTTTATTCATGTTCAGGTTTTATAGCTGCTGTGTTTAAGGTCTGTCCAATTGGATCTAATCTCTTTTTTATTCAGAAAACATCCTTTCTACAGCTCTTTTGTATTTTCATTTATCTTATTTTACCTTGGAACAGTCCATAACAGAACATTCAGAGTTCATTCTGTATTAAAAAACAGACACAGGCTGACCCATTGCAACCATGATACTCACAAGACACTATGTAGGAAATCTTGGGGGGGAGGTAAGGGAGGTGGGGAAGGGAAGGGATAGTAGAAGAACAGAGGGGATAACTATTCATTACCTTATTGATGTAACTGTAATGCCTCTGTACAGCATCTTTACAATGAAAAAGAGCCCCTGTCGCGTGCACACATGTGTGTACGTGTGTGTGTGTGTGTGTGTGCTCATGTGTGCATGAATTGCCAAGTGCTAGTGGCTCAGGCCTGTTAATCTTAGTTATTCAGGAGACTGAGATCTGAGGATCTCAATTCAAAGCCAGCCTGGGCAGTAAAGTCGCAGTGAGACTCTTATCTCCAATTAGCCACTCAAAAACCAGAAGTGGTGCTCTGGCTCAACTGGTAGAGCACTAGCTTTGAACACAGAGGGGCTCAGAAGGGACAGGATCTGGGCCCTGAGTTTAAAGTTCAACTCTTACAACCGACCAAAGAAAGCACTCCCCAAAACCCATGTATTTAGCTAGTTTCAATTTTAACAGTTTCTTAAGTTTTACATGCATCTTTTATATTTATCAAAGTATTAACTTTCCATCTAATTTTGACTGTAGCTGAAGATAAATCTGACTGTATAGGTTTTATGTAAGAGAATAATAAAAACCAGGTAAGACACTATTTAAGGTCACTTAAATAGTAAGTGATGTAAGACGTAAGACTCATGTAAGTTAAAACAAGTGTCAAGGTAAGACGTAAGACTCATGTAAGATAAAACAAGTGTCAAGTCTTCCAAGTAATTAAATCATTTTGGGTGGGTGACTAGTCAAATTAAAACATGTTAATTTTATATGAAATACAAAGTTATAATAAAAAATTATGAAGTGTCAGTATTTATAAAATATAACGTAGAAGAAACTATCAGTACACTGGATGGCTGAGGAGATCCAGAAAGACAAGTCCAATAAAGGTCACTGATAATATAGTTGTTCAAGCGTGACAATAATTAGTTACTGAAACTTAATACCTTATAAATTACAGTGAGACTGCCTAAACTAAAACCTACTTGTACATTTTGTACAACAGTACTGTAAATTGTATTTATAAAAAAACATCGTGGGCTGGGAAGGTGGCTCAGTGGTAGAGTGCTTACCTTGCACGCATGAGGCCCTGGGCTCAATTCCTCAGCACCACATAAACAGAAAAAGCTGGAAGAGGTGCAGTGGCTCACGTGGTAGAGCACTAGCCTTGAGCTGAAGAGTTGAGGAGCAGCCGCCAGGCCCAGAGTTCAGGCCCCAGGACCAAAAAAAAAGGGGAGGGGAAACCCTGTTCATAGTAATGATATATATATGAGATCTAAGACAAAGGCACTTACTAAATAAAAAGTGAATATTAATGCAACAGCACTATAATCTAACTTTTATTATTTATTTATTTATTTTTGTTGGTCTTGGGTTACACTCAAGGCCTGGGTACTGTCCTTGAGCTCTTTTGCTCAAGGCTAGTGTTCTACCACTTTGAGCCACAGCTCTACTTCCAATCAGTTAATTCAGTTTAATTCAAGAAAAGTCATCTAATATATCTGCCAATGTGGATGAATAAACTAGTACTCTGATTTACTATCTGTACTTTCTGTCTGTGATTACTGAGTCATTTACTAACATCCTTAGAAACTCTAGAGACCAAAAAAAAAAAAAAAAAAAATTAAGTTATCTGATCCCCCAAAAGTAGTCCATATAGGACACAGGTGGCTCATAACTGTAATTCTAGCTATTCAGGATTTGAAGCTACATTGGGCAGCAAAATATATGGGCTATGGTTCAAATGGTAGAGCAGTAGCCTTGAGCAAAAAAGTTCAGGAACAGCACCCAGGCTTTGAGTTCAAGCCCCAGGATGGGCAGGCAGGCAGGCAGCACCCACACACAAAGTAACCCTGCGATATACTCATTTTATAAAAATTCGTCTATGTGTAATTTAAAAAGTTTTAGTAGATGGCTAACAAGCATCCTTTTCTTAACAAAAAGTACAGAAGTTTAATTGCGCTCTACCGTTTGAGCCACAGCGCCACTTCTGGTTTTCTAGTGCTTTATTGGAGATAAGAGTCTCACGGACTTTCCTAAAAACAAATGCTTTTAAATCAGTACTTTTTTGGGGGTGGGTGGGTGGAGGTGGGTCATGGGGCTTGAACTCTGGGTCTGGGTACTGTCCTTGAGCTTTTTGCTCAAGGCTAGGGCTCTACCACTTTGAGCCACAGTACCATTTCTGGTTTTCTGGTGTCTAATTGAAGATAAGAGTCTCATGGGGGCTTTTCTGCCTGGGCTAGCATAGAAAGCTGATCCTCAGATCTCAGCCTACTGAGTAGCTAGGATTATAGGTGTGAGCTATATATCAGCCTATAATGTATTTTTATAGTTACATTAAAAATTTACACATTTTAAGGTATTTTTCCTCACTTACCTTTTTCTTTGTCCACTCTAATAACAACTACACATTCATTCCTACCAATTCGGATGAGCTTATTTATAGAACGGATACGTCTTCTGGATAATTCACTAAGAAGAATCATGCCTTCAATGTTGTTGTATTCCAGCAAGCTGACGTAAGCCCCCATTTCAGCAATGGACCTGACATTCACCATCACTACATCTTCCACCTCAGGAAATTTGTGTTGATAAAATCTACAACTTAGACCAGGCATTCTGGAAATTAAACAAAAGAATCAAGTGTCCAGTTAAGGTAAAAAAAAAATGCCTATTTTACATAACTTGCCCCTGGAAGGAAAAAAGAGTTACTGGTCTCTTTTTCATCTCTTTAAACGTCTTAAATAGTTCCAGAAAGTGGCTAGATACTAAGAAACCAAACTTTTTTATTTTATTCCAAATTTTTATAAGGCTTAGATGATTCTCTGCCATCAGTTCCAGAAGAGCCATAAAAAATAATAACCATCTATGAAGAACTGTGAGGCCTAAGGATGAAAGGAATACCTCAAGAGCAAAAGACTATTTGAATACTACCACTTTATGCAGGGCGTGGTGATGCATACCTATAATCTCAGGCTGAGGTAGGAAGCCAGTTCAAGGCCAGTCTGGGGCAAATAACAAGATGCTGTTTCAAAACAAAGTTGAAACCCACAAACCATTTTAAGTAATAACAAATAACAGGGGTAGGGTATATCACTACTATTCTAATATTATAATAATATTACATATTGGGAAAATTAAGTCTTTTTTTGTCGAATCAGCTCAGATTGTATATGCTATTACTTTAATGGGAAAAAAATCTTTGCAATATACCACACAATACTTTGTGTATGTATAGTTGTGTGTGCGCGCACATGTACGTGTGTGTGTGTGTGTGTGTGTGTGTGTGTGTGTGTGTGTGTGTGTGTTGTGCTAGGGCTTGGGCCCAGGAACTAGGGTATTTGAGGCAAGTATTCTACCAATGAGCTACGTTCAGCCTATTATCACTTCATATAATCCAAATTACTGTATCATGTATCAAGGTAACAAAAAAATATTAATCATATAGCTTAACTTGCCTTTTTAAAATAAAGTAGTTCAATCCTGTTACCATGAGTTCTAGCATTCATTCATTCATTCATTCATTCACTCACTAGGGCTAGGGACTAAACCCAGGGCCTCATACATGCTAAGGAAGCATTCCACCATCTTATACTCCTAATTCCTCCATTTTTATTTTGTTGGCTAGGTATATCTAAACTTGAGAACAGCTGCACAATTTCCCATTTCTATAGCCTTCAAGTTTCTTTTAATCTTTAAGTGTTAAAGATTAAATTGTTACTTATCATCTATACATACCCCCTTTTGACCCACAGATGGAAATCATACCATCAATTGACTAATATTTTAAAATAGAAGCTCTCATAGGATGTCAGTGGCTCATGCCTGTAATCGTAGCTACACTGATGGCTGAGATCTGAGGAACACAGTTTGAAGCCTGTCAGCAGAAAAGTTTGTAAGAATCATCTCCAATTAATCACCAAAAAGCTGAAAGTGGAGCTGTAGATAAAGTGGTAGAGCACTAGCCTTGAGCAAAAAAACCTCAGAGACAGAGCCTAGACCCCAAGTTCAAGACCCAGGACTGGCACGTACACAAAATGGAAGCTTTAAAACAAATGGTGCCAAATGATTTTCATTTTTCTCCATTAACTGATTTACTACTGTTGGAGCACAGAAGACAGGCAATAATGGGAATCAAAGATCTAAAAAAAGTCAAAAGTTCATTTGATAACCTTATTTTTGTTAATGGGACAGAAGGTAGTAATCAATACTTGGTCTTAAACAATTACCTCTAATACATGGAATACTGGAGTTCTCCTGTAGTACAGTTTGATAATTATTACCTGGCAATAACTTATACCCCCTACCCATTGGATAGATACACATTTTCCTTTCTTAGTAAACATAGCTGGGCGCTGGTGACTCACGCCTGTAATCCTAGCTACATAGGAGACTGAGATCTGAGGATCACACTTCAAAGCCAGCCCGGGCAGGAAAGTCCATGAGACTCATTCCCAATTAACACCAGAAAACTGGAAGTGGTGCTGTGGCTTCAGTGGTAGAGCTGAAGAGCTCAGGGATAGCACCCAGGCCCAGAGTTCAAGCCCCACAACTGACAATAAATAAATATAAAATAAAAAAGTAAACAATGGTCCCATAGGGGGTTTCCATACATATATACACTGTACCCTGGTCAACCTATCACTTTCTCCATCCCAGGCTCCTTTCATAAAGCAATTTCATCTGGTTTTGTTGTTCTGTTTTCATACATACAAATAAACTACTTCAATCATATTCATTCTCATTTACTCTCTTTGTTAAACCCTCCCCATCCTACTGATGCCCACTCTCATCCAAGCCTGTTTCACTTTCCTGTCATTCACTTTTTTGGAATCTTAATTGCACCAAGGGGTTTTATTTTTGTATTTCAGACATACATACATTTTTCTATTATTTGGTCCTATACGATCTGGACACTGTGTATCTCTTTGGGGTAACTCTCTCTACTTAGTTTTCCTCCTTTTATGGATACACTGAAGCACAGGTTGGGCAGCTTGCATTTTCATATACTGATACGTGGTTTGGAACCAAAGTCTATGCTCTTAAAGCAAGGATAAATTTTCTCCTCAGTATCATTGATTAATGCTACCATTCGGAACTTCTGACACAAATAAAATACAACATTAATTTATGTATTCAGTGTTGACAGCATAAATCACGAATTAGTACAAACTATTAGTACTCATCTATTCTGTTTAACTAAAAAGCAATTTATGTAGAATAGATTATTATCTTGTAGCTCAACAAAAAAGAGATCTAGTAAACAAAGGGACGTAGACACTCAATGGCCAGAATTACCCAGGAAGAAAACAGCTGAGCTGGTTATATAATTTTTAAACAGGGCCTTTTAGGGGTGATGTGGTGGTAGTGAAAGAACTATTTAAAGTATCTGTATATAGACTGACTAGTCATACTTGATAACTAAGAACAAAAAACTCTTTCTAAATAGGCTTTAAAAATAAATGTCATGAACATGTATAGAACAGTTTAATTTGATGATTAAAGGATACAAGGAATAGGGTAAAAGAATCCTGAAGGGAGATATAAATATTACCCTCTCTTTTCCTAACATTGTAAGTTTACTTAGAAGTGCCAATAAAGAAAAAGAGTTAGAGAAGTCTCTTCAAAGAGGAAAGTTCCAGGTTGGGGCCCACCATTTCCTGAATACTATTTCTTTAGAAAGCACAAGCCTCTGATATACATAGATTAAGGGAAACATATAGGTTAAGCTAAGGAGTACCGCTAATGGTTATGTTATTCACAGTAAGGTAGAAAGAAAGTACCTACAAAAGAATCCATACCACAAGAAACTCACTTATTGGTTGGTGGATTTTTGATGTGTTCTTTTCTTATGAACTGCTTGTAACTTGAAAAAAACACACAACTAAAAAAAGCCCCCAACACTCAAACATAGTTTCCTCAGTCAGGAAAGCAGAAATCTTACTAGGAATTTACTCAGTCCTTTGTGTCATTTTCACTGTCCAGTCAGGCAAGAAGTCATGTAAACTTTGTGAATAGCTCTGTATTTTCAGTCCTTACTCTACTATCTGGCTGTAGCTATGCGGGAAAGGTATTTTCTCTGAACTCTATTTTCTTGTCTGTGCCATGTACCTTTATAGGATTACTGAGGATGTCAAATGAAATATATGTAAAAATAGGTTGAAAACTGTGCTGTTATAAACTTGTGCTAGCATTGAGAAAAAAAGTTCAGGGACAGCACCCGCCATAGTTGAAAGAAACCTGGGATTTCTACATCCTTTTACCAAAGATCAATGTTTCTTCTTCAATCAAAATTAAAGCAGCCTAAGCTTTGGGGAAAATTAGAGAGACCTCAGGATGTATACGGGCATCAATTTAACTCGCGTCCCAGATTCCCTAACCTTAGGATTTTAGTTACGTTAGTTACAACAGTTCCCGTCTCTTTGTACTAAACCCACCCCTCGAGCACTAGGGTTTAGCTTCAAAGGTTTGCGACTCATTCTACAAAAATGCCCGAGTAGAGCGGTAACATAAACCTGGATTTTAATTATTTAGCGTATAAACTACACTTAGGTCCAGGCTCTTTTCAATATGGTGGCCCATCCGATTAGTTGTTTAGACAACAGTTCGGTTTGGTTTCTACTGAGAACTACAGGAACTTTTCGGCAGAATTTCTGAGGTGAAAGAAAGACAGAAACCTCTCAGGCCTGGAACACGAACACGAACACACACACACGGCAAACGATGAGATTCTGCGGACACACACACACACACACACACACACACACACACACGCACGGCAAACGGTGAGATTCTGGGGGAGAGAAAAGGGCGTGCGGACACACACAGACACACACACACACACAGACACACACACACACACACAGACACACACACAGACACACGGCAAACGATGAGATTCTGGGGGAGAGAAAAGGGCGTGCGGGCGTCCTCACTCAGGCGACACCTTCTAAGCCCACTGGGGCTGTATGGGCCGCTCGTCCTACACCGAGCGACCCCAAGGCCCGGGACAGCCCGGCGGGCGGTGGGTGGCGGCTGTGTCCATCCACTTCCCGCGCCGGAACGGGAAGGGAGGGCGAGCGAGCCCAGGGCCTAGTCTCCAACACTCCTGTCAGAGACACAAACGGAAGGGACTCCTAAGGAAAACCGAGCCGCCGGACTAGTTACCTGAGATAGCTGAGAGAGTCCCGCACGAGGGTCCACGCCGCACTCTTCAATCGGAGCAATCCGACCGGAGACACCCACACCAGCCGCCGAGCTCCTTCAGCGTGCACCTCACGCGACCCTACCGCGCATGCGGAACCGCCTCGCACTGCGCAGGCGCCCACGGGAAAGGCCCCTCCTCACCACATGGATCATAGAGTGTGAGTCCTCCAAGAACAAAAAGAGTGTCAGCCCTTTACATAAGGACTTGGAAAGGTCGTTTTCTGATTATTATTTTGCTAAGTAATCTCCAAGGCGTGAGGAAAGATGTAGGACTCATTCCTTATTTCCAAAGAGCAAATCTCTCAGTGTTTAAATCAGCCATAAGACGGCGCTGTAACTAAAAACGAAGAAACAAAAACGGAAGGAGAGAAGGCGTGTGAACCTCCTCTTTTTTCATGCAACGCGGACAGCGATTTGTGCAGCGGCCTGGGAGGTGAGGGAGGAGGGGCTGCCAGGCGAACCGGAATTCCGCTGTGCGCGCGCCTCAACATCCGGGCATCGCTTTCGTTCCGCCCGCCTCCTCTGTCCGCCCGCCTCCTCTGTCCAGGAAGCGGAAATGAGAGATGGGCACCACTGGTGCCTCCTCGCACCGGAGATCAGGTGACACAATCAGCTGACTCCGGTGTTGGGCAGGCGCTGAAGCGTACGGTATTGGAGCTGTTGCAGCCAAGGTTTCCCTAGCCGAGTGGTCATCGTTACAATGTCGGGCAAAGACCGGATTGAGATCTTCCCTTCGCGAATGTAAGTGGCGCTCGCTGGTTCAAGGCTGTCTGTTCCGAGCGCGATTCCTCCCGACCCTGGACGCCCCACTAGGGCTCCTTCCTTCTTGGGTCTGCTCCTGAACTCGACTCCCAGGGTCTTTGCGTTCGTGAATCCAGGCTCAGCCTTGCCGCTCGGTCACACGTTCCTCCTGAGTGAACCTGGGGCAGGGAGAGCGCTCCCAGCCGGGCTTTGGCCTGCTGGCCTTGGGGCGATCCACTGTCTTTACTCCTTAATGAAGTCATTCATTCCACACACCCTTGTGGAGCCATTCTGGCTTTGCATAACGGAATCGTCGCCTCTCGATGGAGCTTCGATAAATGCTCGGTAAAAAGCAAGTTTACTGCCATGCACTCTAGGTTCTTAAGCCAAAGTGGGGATTAAATCCATTCTTAGCACGGACGTTGGATTCAATCTTGGTTTTCTTTGCTCACTTCCCAAGATCCCGTCAGTGTCACCACCTGCTGTGGGAAGAGTCTCGCGTTTCTGAGACATTAGCACTATTAAAACGGCACCTTTTCAGACTTTCTATTAATATTTCAGACTATTCTATTACTAGAATACCATTCATCACGTTTTAAGTGGATTTTTATTGCAAATGTCTTTCTCTTCCACCAGTCTTTGTGCTCCCTCCAGGATGAAGTATCTTGATTTTTAATCTGTAGAAGATACACATACAGAGGGGGGGGAGAGAATGAGAGAGAAAGAAGGAGGGAGGGAGAGAGAGAGGGGAGAGAGAGAGAGAGAGAGAGAGAGAGAGAGAGAGAGAGAGAGAGAGAGAGAGAGAGAGAGAGAGAGAGAGAGAGAGAGAGAGAGAGAGAAATGTTCCTTGAGCCCATTTCTTGGAGTCTGTTCAATTGTGGGCTGCCTTTCTCTTTTGGCAATGATATCCTTGTTAGGAAAAATGACAGCACGGTAGGTCCTTGGCGTGTTTGTAAAGAAAATATTCGTTTTCTCAGACACACATAATGGTTGTGAAGAGTGAAGATTATTTGCCTCCTTCTCCTTCCCTTTGTCTTTTTGTTAGTGAAGAAGAAATTCAGTTTTGCCTTTGGCTATTGTGTTTTTAACTTTTTGTGTTTTTTCTTATCTTACTGTGTTTTTCCTCATTCTATCCCTTTTTCTCACAGAATTGGGGACACAATATAAAATGCTTACAATCAAACCCCAAACTCTGCTTGCTGGGGTAGGGTGTCTCCAGCTCTTAGAATTGTTACATTTGATTTTACCTTCATCCCATCGATTTTTCTAGTGGTTGGTTTTACTAGGTGGGAAATCTTCATTGAAAGGCAATGCCTGTAGAATACATTAAGATCAGAAATAACCTGGGATGAAGTCAAAACTCCCTGAATATCCTCCCAAATCTCTGTACTGAAGGCCTGTAATCTCTGGAGGTGTAGGAGCAAAGTTTGGGGCTTACCTAGGCAAAAGTTTAGCAAGACCTCATCCCAGTCAGTAAGCCAGATGTGGTGTTTCACATCTGTCATACCCACCCATGGGAAAGATCAAAGTTGGAGGCCAGCCCAGGCAAAGAATGTGATATTCTACCTGGAAAAGAACAAGCAAATAGAGCTGGAGGCATGGCTCAAGTGGTAGAGTACTTACCTAACAAATGTGAGGGCCTGAGTTTAAATACTCCGGTACCATCAAATAAAGTGCCATTGAGTTAGTGAGCACAGAGCATCAGCCTGGCACGAACAGGGCACTAGATTTGCTCCATGGCACCAAAAAATAAATATGCTAGCAGTTCAAAGGTGCTAGGGGAATTAACTATTTGTTCTAGTCAACACCTGGATTGATACATCTTGAACTCCCTTTCTTCGAGAGCATTTATTTTAAAAAGTTTACATTTAATTGCTATCCCTTTGAAATGTAATTATTAGGAAGGATAGGGTATCTCAGTTTCTGGGGCAGGATAGAATCTTAACTTTCATAATTGCCAGCTAGCAGACATACCTGGTAATCACATTGACACTGACCAACCCTTTTAATCATTACTCATTTCACTGACTACTTGAGGCATGCAGTCTCCTTCCTTGTAAAATGTCCAGTCACCTGTGTACAAATCTGAGTGGAGCTCAGCTCTTTCCTCCACTGTCAGTGGTTATCAAATAAAATTATTTTTCAGTATTTTAACTAAAGTCTGGTTATATATAATCAGTAGAATGCTAACATGTTTTTGTCTTTATTTTGGAACTTGTAGACCAACAGGTGAGAATGGACTTCTTTGAACTTAGAAAAGGAAAATGATAGGTTTGTGAAGGTGAAAACTGCTGTTTAAGAGTGTCTACCATGCTAATTGAGAGGAAAATCAGATGCATGAAGTAAATATTTTCCCCAAAGCTTGACAGCCAATTCTTTGTCATGTAGTCAGATGTTTTTGATTCAGTGGAAAAGAAGTCATTGTCTTATTTGAAGGTCAAATTTTTTTTTCTTGGTAGAGCTGAGCCAGTTCAGAAGCATATAAACGAAGAGGTTTTGATTATCCTGGTTACAGTCCATTTTATTGTATGAGCCTGGGGAATGTTGCTTTCACTCACTTTTACACCATGAAAACAAGTTTAGAATGGAAGTTTCATGCCTCCTTAGGCATGGAAGATTCATGGTCAAAAGAACTTACACGAATCCTGGTTCCTACTATCTATTAGCTGTGAGTGCTTGGGCAAGTCACTCGAGAGTCTCAATAATTGAGGGCTGGAGGTATGGCTCTAGTAAGAGACTGCCTGTCTGTTAAGCACAAGACCTTGAGATCAAACTATGGTCTCACAAAAGAAAAAAAGTGATCAATATTGAAAAGCAACTTTTGCCAGTTGCATTGGTGATTAGGAGGACCATGGTTTGAGGCCACCCCAGCAAAAGGTTAGCAAGACTTCTGTCTTACCAAAAAAAATCTAGACATTCTGGGTGGCTCATGTCTGTTATACAGCTATGTAGGAAGCGTAAGTAGGAAAGGTGGCCTGGGCCACCCCTCTTCCCAGGAAAGGAACTGAGAAAGTGAAGAGAGCTGAGGGCCAGTGGCTTAAGTGGTGCCTAACAAGCGTAAGGCTCAGAGGTCAAATAAATCCCAGGTCAAAACAACCCCAACCCGGATATACAGACACAGACATAGACACACACAATAAAAAGAGACCAAACTCTAATTGAAGCCTCTAATTGAAAATTAGAGTCTAGTTGAAAAGTCTCTAATTGAAAATTGTCCCATTTCACAGAGGTGCCATTGTCCAGGAGGAAATTTAAATCGACAGAGTAAACTCAGTTTCATCAGTCTGTTCACTTTTCTAATTTAAACTTACTGGAATCTGTAGTATTGGGATTTCACCCCTTTTGATCCAACTCTTTAAGCCGAAATTCTGGTATTTCATGTCAACAAGAGAGAATGTTAACTGTACATATTGGGGCGGACAACTCCTGCTCAGGCTGGAAACGGAACCGGCTGCACTAGATTAGACTTCTGCTGAGACCAGTCAGTGCTAAGTCTGCCACTGCTAACTGCTTTCCAAAGACTGTTCATCTGCTGCTGCTGCTTTTTTTTTTTTTTTTGTACTAAAGTTTGAACTCAGGGGACTTCAAGTCTTGCTAGGTAGGTACTCTAGTTTGACCCATACCTCTAAGCCATTTTTTTCTCTGCTTACTTTTGAAAAAGCATTTTTTTTTGGCCTGGTCTGGCCTGAACTGATATTTTCTATTTAATATTTTGCCTGTCGCTAGTATAAGTGCATGCTACAATGCCCAACATTTTTTTTTTTCTGTTGAAATGGGGTCTTGTGAACTTCTTGCTAAGACTGGCTCGAACCTAGATCCTCCAGCTCTCTGCCTCCTAGCCAGGATAACAGGTGTGAATCATTTTACCTTGGCCAAATTCCAAATTTTTGTGTGGTTGCTGTGCTGTAGATTGAACCTTGAGCCTTGTGAATGCTAGGTAAGCATTGTTCAGCTTCCAAATTTCAATCATAGACTGTGGTATAGATTTTTTCCTTATATATCTTTAGTGGCAACTGAAACATTATTAAATACCATTTAAATTACAAAACAAATAGATTATGCTAGCATAAAAATAAAGTTTTTGGTAATTTTTATTAGGATTTGTAATTACCTTTTCATATATTGATTGTAGAATTGTTCTTATTGTAAATAAACTTGTTATAGAACACTGATGGTAGAAAACTGTAGCATTAAGAAAACAGTTGAAAATGGTGCTGGCAAAATAGGTATAACACCTGTAGAAAAGTAAAGCTAGACCCTTATATATCACCCTGCACCAGAATCAGCTCCAAATGGATCAAAGACCTTGAAGTCAAAGCAGACACCCTGAAAACATTACAGGAAGGAATAGGAGAAACTGTAGGGCTCCTTGGCACAGGCCGAAATTTTCTTAATAAAGACCCAGAAACACAACAAATCAAAGAAAGATTGGACAAATGGGATTGCATGAAACTGCAGAGTTTCTGCATGGCAAAGGACATAGCTAGCAAGATCAATCGAAAGCCCACAAACTGGGAGATCTTCACTAGCAATATAATGGACAAGGGTCTTATATCTAAAATATACTTAGAACTCAAAAAACGAAATCACTCAACAAATCCTCAAAGAAACAACCACCCCATCAACAAGTGGGCTAAAGACTTAAAGAGAATTCTCTCTGAAGAGGAAATAAGAATGGCCAATAGACACATGAAGAAAGGCTCCACTTCTCTAGCCATAAAAGAAATGCAAATCAGGGGCTAGGAAGGTGGCTGAGTGGTAGAGCGCTTGCCTTGCATGCATGAGGCCCTGGATTCTATTCCTCAGCACCACATAAGCAAAAAGAAAAAAGCCAGAAGTGGCTCTGTGGCTCAAGTGGTAGAGCGCTGGCCTTGAGCTGAAGAGCTGAGGGATAGCGCCCAGACCCAGAGTTCAGGCCCCACGACTGGACCCCTCCGCCCCCCCCCCCCCCAAAAAAAAGAAATGCAAATCAAAACAACATTGAGATTCTACCTCACCCCAGTTAGAATGGCTAGAATCAAGAAATCTAATAACAACAGATGCTGGAGGGGATGTGGTCAAAAGGGAACCCTACTGCATTGTTGGTGTGAGTGTAAACTTGTTCAACCACTTTGGAAAGCAGTAGAGCTCCCCTAGCAATCCCACTTTTGGGCATTTACCCAAATAATCACAAACAAGACTATACTAAAGCTACCAGCACAACTGTGTTTATCACAGAATTATTTACCATAGCTAAGATATGGAACCAACCCAGATGCCCCTCAGTAGATGAATATGTATATGTATATATGTATACATATATGTATACACACATACATACAATGGAATTCTATGACTCCATCAGAAAGAATGACATTGCCCCATTTGTTAGGAAATGGAAAGACTTGGAAAAAATTATATTAAGTGAAGTAAGCCAGGCCTAGAGAAACATAGGTTCCAGGTTTCCCTTCTTTGCAATAACTAGGAAAAAATTATATTAAGTGAAGTAAGCCAGGCCCAAAGAAACATAGGTTCCAGGTTTCCCTTATTTGCAATAACTAGTATAAGTCTAGGACAAGCAGTAAAGGTCAAAAGCTATGTATATATAACTATATAAGATGATGTTAAGTGAAATGAACCCTAAGATAGGGACACAGCTTTTTTTTTTCTTGCTATTGTTTTTAACGTACTTAAAATGTACTATGTGATTTTTTGCTTCTTTTATGTGCTTCCCCCATGATATAACTCTTATTTTCACTGTATTTGATGTCAGTGTCATGCATCTTTTTTTTTTTTTTTTTTTTTTGGGTCCGTTCGTGGGCCTGAACTTTGGGCCTGGGCGCTGTCCCCTCAGCTCTTCAGCTCAAGGCTAGCGCTCTACCACTTGAGCCACAGTGCCACTTCCAGCTTTTTCTGTTTTTTCTGTTTATTGAAAAATCGAACCCAGGGCCTCCTGCATACAAGGCAAGCACTCTACCACTGAGCCACCTTCCCAGCCCCAAGTGTCTTGCATCTTGTATATACATATTTCTAATTTGGGGAATAGAAAATGCTTAACAAAATAACAAAATGCTTAAATAAGGATACAGGTTGACCCATTGTAACAATGAGATGTATAAGACACTATGTTGAAAATGAACTTTACAACTTGGTGGGGGGGAGGATTTTGGAAGGTGGGGGGGAAAGGATGGTAGGGGATAAACAGAGGAGGAGGTAACAACAGCTGGATAGGAAATGTACTCATTTACCTTACTCATGAAACTCTAACCCCTCTGTACACTATTTCTACAATAAAAACATAAAAGAAAAGTTTGTCAGATACAAATGTGTCTTCTTATACTTATTACATCAAAAGAATAAAACACCGAACCTGAGGAAGGATGATTGTGAGTTCGAGGCCAACCTATGCTACATAGTGAGACCTGTCTCAAAAACTGGAAAATAGAACATAAGGTAATTTTAACTCTGTGTTCCAGAGGTATTATTGTGTCTTTTAAACAGTAACAATAAATGTTTTTGTTTATGTAGGGCACAGACCATCATGAAGGCTCGTTTAAAAGGAGCTCAGACAGGTCGAAACCTCCTGAAGAAAAAATCTGATGCCTTAACTCTTCGGTTTCGACAGATCTTAAAGAAGATAATAGAGGTAGAATGCACTTTACTTAGAATAGTATTTTTTATAAGTATTCAAGAAAAATCCAGTATGACCATTGGCGTTTAAACTTCTTTTTCTTTCCTTTTTGGTCCTGGGATTCAATCCAGGGCCTTGTACATTTTAAGCACACATTTTACTACTAAATGCCTAACTCTTAATTTCTGTTTATTTGAATTCTTTTCTTTCCTTCCAAAATTAAAATTGCCATTATAACAGGTATTGAAACATGGTAGTGTACTTACATAAAGATTTTAGTTTCAGATACTTCACTTTCTAAAATTGACACTCCTGAATCATGCTTACAGAGCCACTTGACCTGGTTTATGCCTGCCTCTTTGACCTCATTTGGAGTATTCTTCCTAATGACTTTCTCCGGGTCTTTCCATGAGCTATTCCTTCATCTTTTTATTTTTTATTTTTTGCCAGTCCTGGGGCTTGAACTTAGGGTCTGGGCACTATCTATGAGCTTCTTTTGCTCAAGCCTGTCACTCTACCTCTTGAGCCACAGAGCCACTTCTGGCTTTTTCTGTTTATGTGGTACTAAGGAATCGAACCCAGAGCTTCATGCATGCTAGGCAAGCATTCTACCACTAAGCCATATTTTCCCAGCCTGATTTCTTCATCTTCTAAGATGTTCATTCCCCAGAACTACTTCTGACTAGCTCTTCCAGGTATTTTAGTCTCTTCAGAGATTGCTGTCCTCCCAATCTTAATGTAACTACCATTTTACTTTGTCACATCTTTTTTTTTAAATCAAAGCTAGTACTACTGAATGGTATTTTCTTGCTTGATATATTTCTCCCTCCACATTAGAGAATGTAAGTTTAAGAGAGCAAGGACTTTGTCTTTTCAGCCCTGTATGTCTAGTACTTCGAGTAGTGCTGGCACATTGTAGGTCATTCAGATTTTGACTTTACCGGAAATGAATTTAAGAGACTAATTTGAGCAAATCAATAGGAAAGGTGGGTCCCTCAGTGAAGATTTAGTTTTTCATTTATTAATGAATTTAATGTTTTTCTTTATTATTACTAAGTAGTTGTACAAAAAGGTTATAATTTCATAAATCAGGTTATGAGCACAATGCTTCATGGTCAATGTTGCCTCTTCCATTTTTCTCTCCTGTTTTCCCCCTCGCATCCCTATTAATGTTTTAATGATAAGACTCAATGTTGTAACATGTTATTGGACATTTTTGTTTTATCAAGTCAACAGTAAATATTGACATTTTACAGCTCACATAAAATTTTGATGGTTACTGAAAGAACTTAATTATGATGTGGTTTTCTTCCCTACAAAAGCTTGGTTGACTCTGTTGTTGGTTTCTGCTTTCCAGACTAAAATGTTGATGGGTGAAGTGATGAGAGAAGCTGCCTTTTCACTTGCTGAGGCCAAGTTCACAGCAGGGGACTTCAGGTAAGGTGTTAAAACAAACCAGAGCTTTCCAATTCATAATTACCACTGTAATTTAAAAATACACAAAGCTGGATACTGGTGGCTCTAACCTACAATCCTAGCTTCTTGGGAGGCTGAGAACTGAGAATTGAAGTTTGAGGCCACCCTCTGTAGGAAAGTCCATGAGATGCTTACCTCCAATTAATCACCAAAAGACTGGAAATGGAACTGTGACTCAACTGTGACTTGAGTGTAAAAGGTAAGCAACAGCACCCACACCCTGAATTCAGGCACCATTACTGACATAATAATAAAAAAAATAAAAACACATAAGCATTAAAGACAAATGCTATAGTAATAAGATTGATCACTTTGAATTCTATCATTTCAGCTCTTAGTCTGTTCCCATTCACATATGCCTTTTGTGTGTGTGTGTGTGTATGTGTGTGCCAGTCCTGGGGCTTGAACTCTGGGCTTGGGCCTGCCCATGAGCTTTTTTTGCTTTAAGCTCATGTCCTACCACTTGAGCCACAGCTTCACTTCTGGCTTTGTGTTGGTTAGAGATAAAATCCCACAGACTTCTGCCCAGGCTGTTTTCAAGCCACTGTCCCTAGATCTCAGTTGAGTAGCTAGGATTATAGGCGTGAGCTATTGGTGACTTCTATTTTATAGTCTATTTCATTTAACATTGGTTCATCAACATTTTGCTTATTTTTAACATAGTTGTAACATCTTTCTTAAGATGTACCATATTTTCTTAACCTTTTCTCCTATAGCTGGAACTTTGATTGTCAGATTTTTGGAATATTAAGGAAGGACTGTGAATATCTTCATACATATATTTCTCATTTTTAATTTCAGTTATTTCCTTTAGGATAAAATTTTGAGAGTGAACTCTTATTTGCAAGGCAGGAACTTTATGGCTTTCGTCATATTAGAATATGCTTTACAGGACTGGGAATGTATCTTAGTGGTGGAGTGCTTGCCTAGCACGCATGAAGTTCTGGGTTCATTCCTCAGTACTACATAAACAGAAAAAGCCTGAAGTGCCACTGTGGTTCAAGTGGTAGAGGGATAGCTTTGAACAAAAGAAGCTCAGGGACAGTGCCGAGGCCCTGAGTTCAAGGCCAGGACTGGCAGAAAAAAAAAATGCTTTACAAGTATACATGTGGTTTTCAAATGGGATTATGCCAATTTATTTAATTGTGATTGTTCAGATATTGCTGGGGGGACTATAGATAAGCCTTGTTAATCTAAGTGAAATGCTTGTGACTAGTTAGGGACTGAGGTGAAAGTTGTTCTCAGGAGTTTTAGTTTTCTTTTCCCAGTGTCATAAGGCTTACTTACTGTAGGAACTTTCTCTGCTGGGAAGTCTGCAGCCAGAGAGCTATTAGGTCAGTTGAAGAGTAGACTACTGTTATTTGCCATTGCTGACAGGATTTCTAGCAGAGAGAAGAAATCAGTAGTGGTAAGCGGCACATGATTGTTCTGTTTTAGAACACTTCATTTTATAGTACCAGATGGGGAGTCACATTGCAGCCAAAAGGAGATTATGGTAAAGGAATTTGAACACCAGCATAACAACTGAACAGCAAACTTAGAAGCAAAGAACATTTTCTCTAAATTTATACTAGCATAAGAACCTGTGAGCTTGGGGCTGGGAAGGTGGTTCAATGGTAGAGCACTTGCCTTGCATGCATGAGGCCCTGGGTTCGATTCCTCAGCACCATATAAGCAAAAAGAAAAAAGCCGGAAAGTGGCGCTGTGGCTCAAGTGGTAGAGTGCTAGCCTTGAGCTGAAGAGCTGAGGGACAGAGCCCAGGCCCAGATTTCAGGCCCCATGACCGGACCGGGGGCGGGGGGGGGGGGGGGAGGAGAAGGGGGGAAAAACCTGTGAGCTTGTAAAATCACATCCCTGTATTTGCTAAAAACAGTCATGAACTTTAAAATTATTCTTTTGTTTTTCTTCTGACTAGTGTTTTAACTATTGTTCATTTACTGCTCTCTGAGGCCCTCATCTGATAGCTGCAATTTTTCTCTTTTTTTGGTAAAAGGTAGATCAAAGCACACTTAATTTGTGGCATCTCATTCTTGGTCTCATTTAATGTTGAAACTATCCAATGGAGCCTTAGGTTTATTTCTAACAAGACAACAATTTTTTTTCCCCCTGCAGTACCACAGTTATCCAAAATGTAAATAAAGCTCAAGTGAAGATTCGAGCAAAGAAAGATAATGTAGCAGGTAACTTACCAATCTTTTAGAACCATTTAAAAGAGTAACATTTTGTTGTTGTTGTTGGTTGTGGGGCTTGAACTCAAGTCCTAGGTGCTAATCCTGAGCCTCTTGGTGCTCAAGGCTCTACCACTTGAGCCACAGTTCCACTTCTAGTTTTTGAGTGGTTAATTGGACATAGGAGTCTCATAGGGACTTTTCTGCTGGGGCCAGCTTCGAACCTCAATCCTCAGACTTCAGCCTCCTGAGTAACTAAGATTATAGGCTTGAACCTGGCTAAAAAAGTAACCACTTTTATGACAGTATCTTGATGTCCCATTTTCTATCTTCTACATAGAACAAGTTCATTGGCTCTATATGTTAAAACCATTAACAACCAGGTCCTTAACACTCTAGAAGGCAGGCTATTAATATTAAATTCATCAGTTAAAACCAGTTATTATTCCAGACTTGATTTTGAATATTTCATGAAAGAAACATAGGAAATACTGATTAAGAAATAGTACTTCAAAAACAAAACCAAACAATGCTCTCCATCCCCTTCCCAAAAAAGAAATGGTACGTTAAAGTGGGTACCAGTGGCTCATGCCTGTAATCCTAGCTACTTAGGGGGCTGAGATCTGAGGATTGTGTTTTGAAGCCAGCCAGGCAAGGAGCGTCTGTGAGACTCTTTATCTCCAATTAACTAGCAAAAAGCTAGACTAAGTAGAGCTGTGGCTCAAGTGGGGTGGATCACTAGCTTTGAGTAAAAATGCTCAGATAATCCCAAGGGCCCTGAGTTCAAGCCCTAAGACTGCACCCCACCTAAAAAAATAAGAAAAAGAAAAAACCAGTACTTTAAGCAGGGAGTGGTTTCATGCCTAAATTCCTAGCCACTTTCACAGGTAGAGATCAGGGGATAAGGGCCAGTCCAGGCAAGTAAAAAAAAACAAATTTGAAACAATCTCAATGAACAAAAACTGAATGTTGTGGTATGCAACTGTCATCCTAGCTATGCAGAAAGCATAAATAGAAGGGTGAAGGTCCAGGCTAGCTGGGACATAAATATGAGATTACTATACTAGAAAGGGCTAGGGACATGGGTGAAGTGTATCTGTTAGCAAGGCCAGTCCCTTAATTCAAAAACTCCATTACTTAAAAAAAAAAAAGTACTTCAGTGGTAGTACTTGTTTATAAAAATACCAGCACTGAGTAGGTGAAATAGGAAAATTGTGAGTTTAGAGCCAATTTGGACTATCAAGAGTTCCAAAATAGCCAAACAAAACAAAGCAAAATGATCAAGGTCCTTGTTTGTGAATCTATATATCCATCTTCTTTACCAGGTGTTACCTTACCAGTGTTTGAACATTACCATGAAGGCACTGACAGTAAGTGTGAAACTTTTCATGTTAATGTGTGTCTATGTCTCTGGGATCCTCTCTGCTTCCTGTTTTGATGAAGCTTGTTGGGAAAGCACCCTTGTCAGATTTTACGAGTTCAGATAGATGGTCAGGAATAAACATTGCCCATATCTTAAAATACTTAATTTTAACTTAGAAGCATATCCTTGTGTGTTCATTTGTCATTTACAAACGAGACCTTAGCTGCCTGTAATCCTAGCTGCTCAGGAGGCTACGATTTAAGGATCATGGTTCAAAGCTAGCTCTGGCAGGAAAGTCCATGAGACTCCTATTTCTAATTTCTAATACCACTTATAAAAGCCAAAAGTGGAGCTGTGGCTTAAGTGGTAGAGTGCTAGTCTTGAGCAAAAGCTCAGGGACAGTACCTAGGCCCTGAGTTCAAGCCCCAGGACCAGCCAAAAAAAGGCTTTTTAAACTTCGATAACTTATTATGCAGCACTACACTATACTTGTTTTTTGTTTTTTTGTTTTTTTTTTAAATTTAATTTTATTTGTGAACATACTGTACAGAGGGGTTACAATTACATGGGCAAGATAATGCGTACATTTCTTACCAAGCATTGCACCCTCCTCCTTTGGTTTACCCTTCACATCCCTTCCCAGCCTCCTCCCTCCCCCCCAATCCCAATCCTTCTCCTTCCCTCCCCTCCTCTCCCCCCGCCCCGACCTTGTAGAGCTCGTTTTGGACATGACAACTTGTACTTCTCATTGTTGCAACAGGTCCACCTGTATCCTTAAACAACTGGTTTTTCCCCATCTCCTCCACAAGTTATACTGACATCAAATATAGTGAAAGCAGGGGCAACACTATACTTGTAATACATTGTTTATAATTTCTAGTTTTTAAGCAAAGTCTTTGTCTTTTTAAAGTAAAATATGGATCTTAAATGTGGTGATGTAATTTGAATGCTGTATTTCTAGCCCACCTATTTATTTGTAATTTGTTTTTTTTTTTGGCTTCTTTTTTTTTTTTGTTTTATTTTGGGTCAGGTCGTGGGGCCTGAACTCTGGGCCTGGGCGCTGTCCCTCAGCTCTTCAGCTCAAGGCTAGCACTCTACCACTTGAGCCACAGCGCCACTTCCGGCTTTTTTTTTTTTTTTTTGCTTATGTGGTGCTGAGGAATCGAACCCAGGGCCTCATGCATGCAAGGCAAGGACTCTACCACTGAGCCACCTTCCCAGCCCCTTATTTGTAATTTGTGTCATCCATTCTGTTCCTAGTTCGATAATATTTTGGTGGTAATAATTCATATTTACTCAGTCTTCTCCAAGTAAAGGAACTTTTTTCCCATAGAAACAATATTTTTTCTTTTCTTTTCTTTTTTCTTTTTCTTTTGTTGTTCATGGTGCTTAACTGTGGGCCTAAGCATTGTCCCTCAGTTCTTCAGCTCAAGGCTAGCTCTCTACCACTTGAGCTACAGCACCACTTCCAGTTTTCTGGTGGTTTATTTGAGAAAAGAGTTTCATGTACTCTCCTGTCTAGGCTGGCTTTGAACCAGGATCCTCAGATCTCAGCCTCCTGAGTAGCTAGGATTACAGGTGTGAGCCACTGGCACCTGACTTTTTTTTTTCAAGTCATGTGTTACTGGTCATATACTATTTATTCAAATCATGTAGAATATTAAGTATGGCTCATATAAACAAATCAAACATGATCTACCTCTTATCAGAGAACGTCTTTCTACTATGACACCAGGCAATAGAATTCCCAAAGAGAATAGAGGTGTTAAATCAGTGAGCTAGGCACTGAAGGTTTGTTACAGTTTCTTCTTAAGGCTGGGGATGGAAGCTTGCCTGGGATGACACTCAAGGTTCAATCCCCAGCAAAACACACACACACACTCACTTTTCTCCTCTATAATAGTATCCATGTAGAAAAATTTAGTATGCTCCTATAATGACTACAAAGTGAAATGGGTACTTAATGTTTGTATTTAACAGGATTTTGTGGATTTGTGTCTATGTTTGGTGTTTTTCTTAATTGTTTTCCTTTTGGAATTTTATTGGAGAGGATTATTTTCTCTCTAGTTACAAATGTTGTCTGACTGGTTGTTGCAGGTTATGAACTGACCGGTTTAGCCAGAGGTGGGGAACAGTTGGCTAAATTAAAGAGGAATTATGCCAAAGCAGTGGAACTTCTGGTGGAACTGGCTTCACTGCAGGTCAGCAAACGCAGAGCTAGACAATTCTGATTCTAGTAGTCAAGTGGAGGACATTCCTAGCCTGTGCTGGACTTTACTGGGCTTTGTAATTTTAGCTGTGTATGGTCCTGTGTGAAACAAACCTAATGTTTTGATTTCTTTTTTTTTTGTCAGTAGTGGGGCTTGAACTCTGGGCTTGGGCGCTGTCCCTTCGCTCTTCAGCTCAAGGCAAGCGCTCTACCGCTTGAGCCACAGCACCTAGTGCTTTGTTGGAGATAAGAGTCTCACGGAATTTCCTGCCCAGGCTGGCTTTGAACTGTGATCTTCAGATCTCAGCCTCTTGATTAGCTAGTATTACAGGCGTGAGCCACCGGTGCCCAGCTTATGTTTTGATTTCTGAAATGTGGCTTCTGCACAATTATCCCTACATTTTCTTTTCTTTTCTTTTCTTTTTTTTTTTTTTTTTGGGTCCGGTCGTGGGGCCTGAACTCTGGGCCTGGGCACTGTCCCTCAGCTCTTCAGCTCAAGGCTAGTGTTCTACCACTTGAGCCACAGCGCCACTTCCGGCTTTTTTCTTTTTGCTTATGTGGTGCTGGGAATCGAACCCAGGGCCTCAGGCATGCAAGGCAAGCGCTCTACCACTGAGCCAACTTCCCAGCCCCCCTACATTTTATTTTCTAAAAAAATACATGTAGTCCAATTTCATACTTTGCTTGGCTAGACTTAAATGCAAAAATAAGCCTGGCAGTGGTTGCTCATACCAGTAGTCCTAGCTACTCAGGAAGCTGAGATCTGGGAATCACTGGTTCGAAACCAGCTCAGGCAGGAAAGTTGGTCATATGCCTTCATCTCCAGTTAGCCACCAAATTCCAGAAGTAGTGTTTTTATTCAAGTGGTAGAGTGCTAGCTTTGAGCACAAAAGCTCCAGGACAGAACCCAGCCCTGAGTACGTACACACACACACACACACACACACACACACACACACACACACACACACACACACACACACACACACACACACACGACAGAACCCAGCCCTGAGTACGTACACACACACACACACACACACACACACACACACACAGAGGACAGAACCCAGCCCTGAGTACGTACACACACACACACACACACACACACACACACACACACCTAGCTTTGAGCACAAAAGCTCCAGGACAGAACCCAGCCCTGAGTGTACACACACACACACACACACACACACACACACACACACACACACACACACACACACACACACACACACACACACACACACACACACACACACCCCTAGCTTTGAGCACAAAAGCTCCAGGACAGAACCCAGCCCTGAGTGTACACACACACACACACACACACACACACACACACACACACACACACACACACACACACACACACACACACACACACACCCCTAGCTTTGAGCACAAAAGCTCCAGGACAGAACCCAGCCCTGAGTGTACACACACACACACACACACACACACACACACACACACACACACCCCTGAGTTCAAACACACACACCAGCCCTGAGTTCAAGCACACACACACACACACACACACACACACACACACACACCCCTGAGTTCAAACACACACACACCAGCCCTGAGTTCAAGCACACATACACACACAAAATAGCATGGTTTGTGTGTGGAAGTCATTGTGTGTGGAAGTCATTTTTTTCCTTTTGCAGATTGTTTATTAGGTTATATTACTGATTCTCTCCTCTTGTTACTTTATTTTTTGTGCCAGTCCTGGGGCTTGAACTGAGGGCCTAGATGCTATCCAGGATGGTAAAAATGGTGCTTACCACTTGAGCCACAGCTCTACTTCCAGCCTTTTGGCAGTTAATTGGAGATGAAAGTCTCAGCTTTCCTGCCTTGGCTGGCTTCAAACCATGATCCTCAGATCTCAGCCTCTTATGTAGCAAGGAGCTACTGGCACCTGGCCTCTTGTCACTTTTATGTCTTTATTTCAATGAGTCCAAAGTAATTAGTTTTAACAGCACAACAATAGTGCTAGCTATATGAAAAATCTCATAGAAATTGTGCTTTTTAAGTGTACTGACAAGAGATTCTTTGTTTTCCAAAATGCATTCTTAAGTCTAGTCTGAGTAGAGCTGAACATAGTTAGGAAGACTTGGTGCTGTCATTATTAATCTGTCCTCTTTAGACTTCCTTTGTGACTCTGGATGAAGCTATCAAGATAACCAACAGGCGTGTGAATGCCATTGAGCACGGTGAGTCAGAGCTGTCAGTGCTTTGTTATCTACTTGTCCATTCCTTCCCCACTTGCTAACAGCTGCTGGGATTCACTGGGTGCTTGAGACTGAAAGGTAAGGAAGATACTGTCTTAGTGAAGAGCAAGTGTCAGTAAAGAAGTGGGAAATGTATGTGTATAATTTGGGGGGGGGTGTTAAGACAACCCTGGTAAGATTATGGAATGTTGCATTCATTTCTAGTCATTTGTGTGTTTAATAAGAGGTAGAAACTTTCTCAGGAGTTTCGTGTTTACTTTTTTCTGATTATTGAGCAGTTTATTTTTTTGAATATGCTTTATGTTCCTCTCCTTTAGGCCATTCTTTTTGATTTCTAAAAGTAAAATTCCTACTTGAATGCATTTATTTTACAACTCTTATTTCATTATTTTAAGGACATAGCTACATAATAATAATGCTTTTTGCTCAAAGAACCTTAGTTTCCATTAAAGAAATGTTTAAAGAAGGCTGGGAAGGTGGCTCAGTGGTAGAGCACTTGCCTTGCATGCCTGAGGCCCTGGGTTCAATTCCTCAGCACCACATAAGCAAAAAGAAAAAAAGCCGGAAGTGGCGCTGTGGCTCAAGTGGTAGAGTGCTAGCCTTGAGCTGAAGAGCTGAGGGACAGTGCCCAGACCCAGAGTTCAGGCCCCACGACCGGACCAAAAAATAAATAAATAAAATAAACATAGCAGTAGAAATCTGGTGTATTTAAAATAACATCCAGGGTTCAGTGTTACCTGCTTATAAATATTCATTAAATTCAGTGTTGGATCTATTACAGTTTAAGGTTTTCTGTACACAGAAAACATTTATAATTGCTACTTTTGGATGTCTGGGGTATATTTCATTGTAATTTTTTGTTTTTGTTGTCTAAGTTTGGTGCATTCAATATGTATTTAGTTCTACAATTTAAAAAAATTAACAAATGTGCATTGGTAATTTGGAAGGAAGGGGGCTCAGAAGTTCTCACATATATATTTTTTTAAACTCTAGTCATCATTCCCCGGATTGAACGTACCCTTGCTTATATCATCACAGAGCTGGATGAAAGAGAGCGGGAAGAGTTCTATAGGTTTGTTGAATCTGGCAGTTATTGATCTTTTTATTTTTTTTCTCCTCATATTCCAAAGGCTCAATTTGCTGAGTGACTAGTTGGCTTATATTCTTCGGAATTAACACAGCTTGATTTTTTTTTTGACAAGTTGTAGGTATGGTGGTGTACCTGGGAGTCTGAGGCAGGAGAATCATGAGTTCTAAGCTAGCCTGGGCTCCATGGCAAACCTCATCTCCAAAAAGAAGAAAGATTTTTTTGGGAGGAGATGCTATGTCTTACCTATTTTCAAAACATATCCTTAGCCTTTGACAATATAGTAGCCCTACTTTTATGCGGTTTCCAGTGATTTTAAGGTCAGTACTTATGGTCAACTGAAGGCTGAAAATAAATGGAAAATGAAGAAATAATTTGTAAGTTCTCAGTTGTATGCTTTATAATAAAGCAAGGTCAGATCTGACTGTCCCACTGTTAGGTAAATGATCCTTTGTCCAGCATAGCCACAGTGCAGATGCTGCCTGGCTACAGCCACATAGCAACCATCTCAGTTCTCTGAGCTGACTGTTGCCGGTCATGATATTGCAGTGCTTGTGTTCACATAGCTCAATGTATATAATAATGGACTCACAATATAGAGATGCTAGAAATTCACAAAGTTGTTTTCCTTTAAGGGAAAAGAAAAGTTCTTGACTGGGTGCCGGTGGCTCACGCCTGTAATCCTAGTTAATTAGGAGGCTGAAAGCTGAGGACTGCGGTTCAAAGCCAGCCTGGGCAAGAAAAGTCCATGAGACTCTTATCTCCAATAACCCACCCGAAAACTGGAAGTGGCACTGTGGCTCAAGTGGTAGAGCGCTTGCCTTGAGCTGAAGAGCTAAGGGACAGCGCCCAGGCCCAGAGTTCAAGCGCCATGACTGACAAAGAAAAGTAAGAAAAGTTCTTGACTTAAAAATAAATGAGTTAACCCCTCTGTACAGTATGTTCACAAAATAAAATAAAAAATAAATAAGTTAATTTCTAACTGTACTTAATTTTATCAAACACATGTATAATGTTCAGTTTATGGTTGGCTTAATAGGTGGATGTGAAGTTCAGATGATTAGTATTCATAAGGTTTAGCATTATTCAGTTTTAGACATCCACTGCAGGTCTTGGAACATACTCCCTGCAGACAAATGTGACTGCTGCCAGGTGCTAGTGGCTCACGCATGTAATCCTAGCTACTTAGGAGGCAGTGATCTGAGGATTGTGGTTCAAAGCCAGCCAAGGCAAGAAAATCTGTGAGACTCTTATCTCCAATTAACCACCAGAAAACCAGAAGTGGCACTATGGCTCAAGTGGCAGAATGCTAGCTTTGAGCTGAAGAGCTCAGGGATAGTGCCCAGGCCCAGAGTTCAAGCCCCACAACTGACCAAAAACCCCAAAACATGACTGGTATATTGCCAAAGGCCGTGGAGACATTTCTTACCTATCTAAAACATAGCATCTCCAAAATTTAAGACTTATTTTTTATGATTAAACAGATTTAGATTGGGGTGTTTCTACATAAAAACTGATAAAGCTGTAATTAGTCAGGAAATACATATTGCATGTTAAGTAGATCGTATAAAGAACTTGGGGCATTACCAAACAGCATAAACTGTACCATTAGAGAATTAGCACAGTACATGCTGAGAATTGGTGCATGTAGTCCATGAGTTGGTTATGAAATTTTAAGAGCCAATGGGAATAAATTTAAATTGGTAAAGGGGTTGGTACACTGGGCTCAGAGAAGTGAGAGTAGACCAAAGCAGGAATGTTTAAGGAAGACTGCTGGTCTTAGACTTTGAGCAGCCTGAGTATGATGATGTATTATTGATAATCTTATCAAATTATTGTTTCTGTCCTTTATGGTCAGCATTGTGCTGATCCAAAACTTTAATATCTGAATGCTCAAAATCTGTTGCATTAAAAAATAGGTTCCACATTTTCTTTAACCTAGGATAGCACTTTTTAAATCAATTATTGACTATATTGTACCTCAGATATTTGTTTAAATGGCTTATTGAAATTAATTGGAGTATCAAACTTTGTTCTAGTTTTGTGTTATTCTTGTTTGAAAACTTAAAAGAAATCAAGTCTATTAAGTACTGAAATATCATCCAGAAAATTTCGCCCTTCATCTGGCAGGCTAAAGAAAATACAGGAGAAGAAAAAGATTCTCAAGGAAAAATCTGAGAAGGACTTGGAGCAACGGAGGGCAGCTGGAGAAGTGATGGAGCCTGCAAACCTTCTGGTTGAAGAGAAGGACGAAGATCTTCTCTTTGAATAATCTTTCCTGTTCTGCTTCTTTGGAAACACCCAACACTTGGCTCCATTTTAATTTACTGTGTAGGTTTTGTGTGGCTATTTATTTTTTAACCTAAAAAATTCACTGGGTGTAAAATTTACCTTCGTGTCCTGTGAGAACTTGCAGAATCCTAATTCAATAACCACATACCACAGCTGAAAGAGATTGTAGAACCTGCCTGGTAATTTATAGGGTTTAATCCATATAAGTTTCACACTATTCCATCTTCAGCTGTTGTTTGTGATGTGTTAGCCGGCATCTTAAGAAATAGCTTTAGAAAACATTGGTGGTCTTAGGCTAATGCTGTGGCGGTCTTCATTCCTACCCATTTGCTCATAGACTTTGGCACTGTTGAGACTGCTCTACCCACTCTTGTGTTACTGTGATACTTCTGCCTTAAGCTTTATGGAAACCTTCACTTACTTTTTCTTGCACGACAGGTTTCTTGTCTGTCATGGGAGCAGCTCTGCCAATTTAAATGTAATTATATTACAAAAAGTAAAATTGACATCTTTTTTTTAAAAAAAAAAAGTTATCTTACTGCTAAGAATACTTATGTCCTTATGCTCAGATCAGTGACTTGCATTGATGTCCAGAAAGCTTTTTCCTGTAGATATGTTAAGGTAACCTTGGTTACCTGATCCCCATATCAGTGTTTCACTAAATGATTTATGTTGTAACAATGACTGCATTTTTGGGTACTAATAAATGCCATGAATTAAGAGGGCTTTATAATACTTCTTTCCTAATCTAAGAAAATACTAATTCCCATTTTAATAAGATAGTTTTACTAGAATCTAAATAATTTGTTTTCATTTATAAATATGAGGCAATTGAGTGTCCCTATCAGGTTGATTGCTGAGATTTCTGGTACTGTTTGGTTTGGCATGACTATCCATTCCTCAGCCTTATTTTTCCTGTTCCTTTCTGGGATTGGGACTTAAAATCAGGGTCTTTGAAGGTTGCTAGGTAGGGCCTCCACCACCTGAGCCACACCCTCAGTCTACTCAGCATTGCTTGCAACTTGTTTTAGGCAAGTAGTCTACCTTTAAAGAGTTTTTAACACCCTCTTGTCCCTCTCCTGCTTCCCTTATATTTAAGACTTAAAAAAAAAAACACACCCAAAACTTTATGTTTAAAGGTAAGATACCAACCTTATTATAGAGGAGCTAATTTGTAAGAAACTTATTGTTGCTTACAAAACAAAATCTCAGATTGAGTATAAATTTAATGATTGGAAAATAAGAATTTTAAAAGTAAATAGCATGGAACTACTTAATATTTAATTTCCCAACATTTTATTTTGTTGGGGAAATTAAGGCTTAGTTTGGTAAACACAGCAGCATAGCTAGAATACAAGTCAAGTGAATCTTAATTTCAGAGGCAGAAATAAAAGGTAGGGGTAGGACCTATATTATTTACTTTTTTACTAAAGCAAACATTTAGCTTATATCAGTGAATCATGTGGCTTCAACAGAGCTCTGGTATTTATTGGTTTTTAATTGCCTACAAAACTTAAGGCGATGTCATGTTTAGAATTTGTTAAAAAGAAACAAAAAACGATAATTGATAATGAGTGTTGGGTGGCATTGACATGGTCTGGTCCAGGGATAGAAAACGGGTAGGTTAGAGGTATATACACATACCTTCATGTTGGTATATAACTGTGTCTTTTGGGAGATTCAGAAGGGCCTGGAGAAAAAAATGGGATGAAGTATATCAAATAACAACTCAGGTGCTATCCTCAAGTGTGCTCAAGACACTGGCTATACTTAAGATAAATCTGCCTTACAGAATGCCTCTCCACCCCCAAGCTTTATGCTGACAGCCCTTAGTGCCTTGTCCATGTCAATAAGGAAACATCTACCTACACGTCTGCTAACAGAGAACACTCCTCATAGTCAACAAGGAAAGATAATTTGTGCTCCAACCAGAATTCCATGGTGTTGCTTGCGGCAAACTTAGAAGAGGACAGTGTGGAAATCTGAATGGCAGCAGATACAGCAAGAGGAAGTACTCAGGTTTTAAAATTTTAAACATAATTTCACTTTATTTTATAATACAGTGTGCAGTATGACATCTCAACAGAGTGCAGATATAGGATATGAGTAAAAAGGGGGATTAACAACAGATTTCAGAAAAGTTACCTTTATTAAGGCTAAATCCCTGGTTTATATTTTCCATACACATTCACAAAGTTACATTCAAATATTCCTTATCAATACATCCTCCTTAGGTGCCATAAGGAAAGGAAAAAAAGTCCAGACATTACATTTTCATAGAAAGTGAATCTGTGTTAAGTCTAAATACTAATAATGTCCTTTCATTTGTTCTGACTTCTGAAAATTTAGAAAATGAAGTATTTCCTTGTTTGGATTTCTCATGAGCATTTCATTAGCCATGGTATCATCCCTGCAAGTGGTTATAACCTGCCCCATACTGTGTTTCACATCAGATCCACAGAGACAGGAAATGGAACTGGCCAGAGTACCTGTACAACTAAATGCATACCAAGTCTTTTCCCACATTCTTTTGAGGAAGTCAGCACAACTCAGTTTTCACTTGACTTAAGGACTATGTTGAGTATCAATACATTCATATCTCTAGGACACATTCTAGGAAGGAGAAAATTATAGGACCTCACTGACCCTGAAAGTATCTTGTCACCTTAGAATTTCTAAAAATACATCTGCCATGGTACCGAATCTTCCTATGAAAGCCATGTATCTGAGTCTTGATGGTACATGGCCCTGCTCTCAGCACAACAGCCACTCAACCTATCAGTATTTTCTTTTTCTTTCATTCTTGAGATGGTCTTGTTCAAGGCTGGCCTTGAACTTGGAATTTTGCCTCAACATTCTGGTGCTTGGATTATAAGCATGTGCCATCTATACCGGGCAAAGTATTTTCAATCAATACACAGATCACATGCCCCATTGTTGACCTTACACTATCTTTCATTACTGAAGAGAGAAAACTGAGATTAAGTGCTAAGTATATTCCTGGTTTTCAGTGCTGAAAATGAATGTGACCTTTACATTTTTCTTGCTATAGACTGGAGTGCATGAGGAGACAGTGAATACAGCATTATTTCCATCAACCCAGGAGTGTTCCTTTCTTAAGGAATATCTTGAAAATATTTCCATATAAAACAGACTCCCCAGTCAGGCGCTGGTGGCTCACGCTGGAGGCTGAGATCTGAGGATTGCGGTTAAAAGCCACTGTAGGCAGGAAAGTCTTGTGAGACTCATCTCCAAATAACCACCAGAAAACTGAAGTGGTGCTGTGGCTCAAAATGGCAGAGCACTAGCCTTAAGCTGAAGAGCTCAGGGACAGCGCCCAGGCTGAGTTCAAGCCTCATAACTGACAAACAAAAAACACACTTCCCCAGCCAACTAAAAAGGCCATGCAAAATCAGAAAGAAAAAGGCCAACTCAAACTGTCTACATTTGTTCAAATAAAATTATGTTGAAGAGGAAAAAGTCATACCTACGACACAAACTACTTATTAACAAGTGTTTGTGTTAAATTAAGTGATCGGAGTATTCCAGTGTTTAGCTTTGGGAACACCAAATGCTGTTGCTAAAGTCATCTTAAAAAAATAAGGCATTCACATTTGAGGTTATTTGTCACACATCACGCTATCTGCAGAGGCTTGAAAAGATTACAAATTACCTTTCCATGCCAATTACACTGAATTTTAAAGCTACAGCTATTGAGACAGTACAAAAATCCCATTAGCTTAAACATTTATTCTATGATTCAGCAAGCTATTGCATCCATATTAAGATAAAACCTATTTGTACATGTTTAATAGTGTTTTCTTCCAATGTTCTTTTCCTAAAATTATCAAATGACTTTCAATCAAGGCTTTCCTTCTGATCTCAGAGCATAGTATTCCCCTAATACATACATAATTTAACTCTAAAGCTGAACAATTATTACCAGTGACCAGTTATTGATCTATTAAATACTAGTGTACAATATAGCAGCTATATTCAGAATTCCAGTTTGTTACTTGCATACACAGTACAGTCATAGACTAATACTGTTCTCACATATAAAAATGCAAAAACTGTCAAATATGCTATCCCCTTCCATTTAAATAAAAAGTTTGCATCATCAAGAAACTTTGTTAATAGCACACTTTATATGAACACCTGCCATTCATAAAAACGTCAATACATTCTATTGTAATCAGAGACAGGAAGCAAAGCTATCAAATCACTTGTGACAATTTTAAAATTCAGAAAATTATATCTTTAAAAAGATCAGAATGTTTGTATACTTTTAACTATATTAAGGGCTGCTAAATATGTATGTAGTCTGATCCAAGAAGTTAGAACTAAAAAGCCAGGAGCTTCTATTGGAATCTTTTCCAGAATTAAAAGATAATACCAAGCCAGAATGACACTTTTTCTTATTCTTTTTTTAGGAAATTATTTTTGATGACTAGACCAGTCTCATAAGTAAATACTGTTTTGCTCAGTGTACAGAAGCACTGTTCCTCCAAAATGTTTTCATGAAGTTATTTAAGTGTTAAATAATGTCAATATTTGTGAGATGTGGAGATTATGTATTTATATACAAATTTTTCATGGAAAGATGACCAAGCCAAAAAGTTTACGTAGGTGGAAACAAAAGGTTTTTTAACAGGATAAAATGGAAATGCTTGTTGAAAGTTTCCACTTCAATTTCCCAAATGAACCAAGAGCCCCAAAAGCCACACATAGAGAATAAAGTTGTACACAAATTGCCTAATGGGACTTTTTCTCTCTAGGCTCAAGGGCTTTAACAAGTCTGCGGCTTATCCTGCTGCCTTCCATCTTACCCTCAATCTTGCTGAAGTATGGAGCCATCTCCCTATTGGGCATTTTTCCAGATCAGGTCCAATCATGCATGCTACAGAATGTTTTCCTTCACCTCAGCCAAGTGGATGGCACCCACTGAGGTTCTGTATCAAGTTTGTTAATTAACCTAAGCAATTCCTGATAGGCCTTATCAAGATCTGAATTCACAATTGCTGTGTCAAAGTAGTGGCCATTGTTCTGTTCCATCTCTCTAGTCTTCTCAATGATTTCTCTCAATTCTTCAGGCTGCAATGAAAAGATAAAAAATGTGAGAGAATCTATCCTTACCAAAATACAGAATGAATTGGATGGCCAACCAGAGTGCCCTTCCATCACTTAATTTCTAACTGAACCTCAAGAAGAGTTCCTGCCCAGGCCCAGAGTTCAAGCCCCATGACTCACAAAGAAAAAAAAAAGGGGGGTTCCTTTCCACCCCTTTCTGGGGCCATTGTGCTTTCCTTTGCCTTGACACCTTCAGGACTTAAGATTATAAATCATTTGGGACTTAACACACACTGTTTTATCTATCTTATGTCGGTCATGGGGCTTGAACTCAGCCTGGGCCCTGAGCTTTTTTGCTCAAGGCTAGTGCTCTACCACTTTAAGCCACAGCTCCACTTCTGATTTTGTGGTGGTCTCATGGACTTCCCTGCATGGGCTGGAGATTCTCAGATCTCAGCCTCCTGAGTAGCTAGGATTAAAGGCATGAACCACTGAGGCCTTGCTAACACACACTGTTTTATATCACTCTAGATTTTCATATATTTTTGTTGTATTCCACCAAGACTATAGGTACTAGGGCATAGACTATTACTTTGAATTCCTTATGGACAAGTACCATGTAACAACAGAGTCAGCCTTTCTGGTTGATGTAATGAGTCAAAGTACCTTGACAAAGAGTGCAAAGTTAGGGAGAATACACATTATAGAAAAGGGTTAATATAATAGGTTATGTTTTTTCTAAGAAAATGTTCTATACTTGTGTGATAATATGCAGCCCAAGACCTTAAATTTCGTTTGCTGTTTTCAATATGTAAAGAACTTTTTTGAGACAGGATCTCACTAGATTAGCCAAGGTTGGTCTAGAACCCTCAATCCTCCTATCTCAGCTTCCTGAGTAGTTGGGGCAGCAATGCTCAATCATGTCTGGCTTAATAAAGCATATCTGAAGATTGTGACTTGAAGCCAGCCTAAACAGTCTGTGAGACTCTTATCTCCAATTAGCCAGCAAAAAAGCCAGAAGTGGAGTTGTAGCTCAAGTGGTAGAGTGCTAGCTTTGAGTGAAAAATGCTAAGGTATATTGCCTAGGCCCTGAGTTCAAGCTCTAGTACTGTGCACATATGTACACACACATACACATCTGTACACACATATCATTCCAATGGAAAATCACTATATTATCAGTGATCTTTCTTAGTAATATTTAGTATAACATGGACTATCTTAACCATATCCAATATAGATTCTACAATTTTAAAAAATCATGAGAAGACCAAAATGGAAGAAACAAAGTTTAAATTTTAAAAAAAAGGCACTCTACCACATTGAAAATGTAGAATATTTAAAGAGAAAATTGGGTAGTCTAAGGATTTGCTAAGAACGTAGGGACTGAAGTGGTGGTGAAGGGAGGGTAGTTAAATCATTGCCTGGAAATGTCACAGGCCTAGGTGAAGATCAATTTTAAGGAAGGCTAGAGATTATCACATATTTGGTATTAACAGCACAGAACATTTGGGAACAAGAGCAGCCCTCTGAAAGCTGTCATAGCCTAACTAATGGAAACTATGGCAAATTCTGGCAAGTGACAGAGAAAGAATAGTCAATTCGAAAACCAAAGATGATGTAGCTTTTAAGCACTATCTTCAACAGAACAGTACAATAATATAAGTTCACCTTTGGATTCTTGCCCTCTTTGGCCAATAATGCTCGAAGTCTTTCTTGTGAAGGTGGTGCAATAAAGATAATGTATGGTTTCAAATCTGAATTCCGGAGGGTCTTCAAAGACTGTAAAGAAAAGATAGTAGTACTTTAAAAATAATTTTCATCATTAAATTACTTCTCAGTAATAAACATAATAAAATGGGTAATTTTTTTTTTTTTTTTTTGCCAGTCCTAGGGCTTGAACTAAGGGCCTGGGCACCATTACTAAGCTTCTAGTACTCTACCATTTGAGCCATTTTGGGGGGTAGTTTGATTGGAGACTCATGGACTTTCCTGTCTGGACTGGCTTTGAACTGCAGTCCTCAGATAGCCTTCTGAATAGTCAGGTGTGAGCCACACTGGTGCCTGGTACAATGATACAATGTTTAAACCATTATCCACAAGTGTCTTCAAATGCTTAAGATTATATCATTCAGTGTAGGAATATGTTATATATGTTCTAGCTAGGCACTGGTGGCTCACGCCTGTAATTCTAACTACTCAGGAGGCTGAGATCTGAAGATCATGGTTCAAAGACAGCCCGGTCAGGAAAATCCATGACTTATTTCCAATAAATTACCAAAAAAGCCAGAAATGGAGCTGTGGCTCAAGTAGTAGAGTGCTAGCCCTGGGCAAAAGATGCTCAGGTACAGCATCCAGACCCTGAGGTTCAAACCCCAGGACTGGCAATAAATAAATAATATACATTATGTTAGCCTTTGTACATGTGTGTGTATGATACTAGGGTTTGAATTCAGAGGCTTGCCTTTGCTAGGCAGGTACTCTATTACACAACTTATCTTTTATTTTGCTTTAATTATTTTTCAAATAGGTTCTTTTGTTTATGCCTGTTTGGTTTGGACCCTTATCCTCCTACTTTACTTCTTTCATCACTAGGATGGCAGGCATTTACCACCACATACAACTTTTGACTGGTTGCTTTTAATGTTATCTTTCAAATTTTTGTCAAAATGGATCTGAAGCACTGATCCTCCTGATCTTTACCTGGGTTTGTGTCTGTCTAGGCCATAATCCACCTATTTCAGGTTTCCTGTCACAGTTAGGATATAGTATGTACCACCGTGTACAGCTCTTCATTAGGAAAGGATCTTGTGACCTTTTCTATCTGAGCTGGCCTTGCACTGTGATTCTGCCAATCTCAGCCTCCTAAGTAGTTAGGATTACAGGCATGAACCACCATGGTCCAGCCTATTTGAGGTTACACTGGGACAACTGTATGAGAATTTAATTATGTTCCTGCCATTCTTGAACCATAACAGTTTTCATTGTATTATATTGCAGATCATACCCTGTAAAATAAAAATTTGTACCTGTGTACGAAGACTTAAAAGACATATTTTGCCAGAGTTGATCACTTGCCGTACAGAATCTATGCTGGTTCCATACAAGTTTTTCTCAAATTCACCATGCTCAATGAACTTTCCAGCTGCTATATCTGCCTCGAATGCTTGCCGTGAAACAAAGTGGTAATCTCTACCAGCTACTTCATGGTCGCGCCTACTCCGAGTTGTATCTAAGGTAAAGAAAATCAGAGTGGGTAAGGGGTGATAATTCATTTAATAAGAACTTTTCAAGCACAGATTATAAAATAATGAGCTGAGGAAGTGTTAAGGGCCTATGCATTTAACACTGTTGTTATTTCTAGAGTGAGTCATTAAAAAAAAATGTCTATTAGCTGGGCATTGGTGGCTCATGACTGTAATGCTACCTACTCAGGAGGTGGAGATCTAAGGACTGTGGATCAAAGTCAGCCCAGGCAGGAAAGTTTGTGAGACTCTTAGCTTCAATTAATCAATGAAAAAGACCCAAGTGGTGCTAGGTGCTAGAGTGGTAGCTCAGGTGGTAGACTCTGAGCCTTGAGCGAAAGGAGCTTAGGGACAGTACGTAGGCCCAGTTCAAGGCCAAGGACAGGCCAAAAAAAAAAGACTTGTAATTTAAGTTAATTACTTTAATCCTTTTAATGCTCATGCTTTAAATTACTTCATCTTGCATTTAACACATTGCTATTCATCTTTTCCTAAAGTTATGTTCTATAAAATTAGGAAAGAGATTAGGTCTAAATTTCTGTCTTCAGCATCAATTTAAAGTACCAGCTAATCTCCCATGGAATAGGGAATTATAAGGGGCAAAAACTAAAACTCATTAAAACTAGAACTAAAACACTGGTAAGAAAAATTTGTTTCAAAAGCTCTTTAGCAAAAAATTGTCAAAATATTTGGCTAAAAAAGTTCTTTTATATTAGTAACACTGTTTCAAAGTTTCATTATTTTTCAATAAAATGAGAAAAATTTCCCCATTTAGGTTCTGAGATGGTAAATTCAAAAGCACACACTTACGAGGAACTGCAGATGCAAAGCGGTCCTTTTCTTTGTTCATGAGCCTCTGACGCAATTCATTCTGTCCACAATTCTGTGGACCAATCAAAATGATAGGTCTTTTCCTATTTGCTGGTTGATGATAAAGTGACATTTCCTCGTAAGTTAAGATCTCCTCATTGTCATAATCTTTGAGAAAGAAAAATTTAATCCCTTCAGACAGAATTATTGCTATGTCAAAAAGATATAAATGCTGCTGAGCACCAGTGACTCATGCCTGTAATACTAACTACTTAGGAGCCTAAGATCTGAGGACTGCAGTTTAAAGCCAGACTCATTTCCAATTATGCATCAAAAAAGCCAGAAGTGGTTCTGTGGCTCAAGTGGTAAGAGTGCTAGCCTTTCAGAGACAGTGCTCTGGCCTTGATTTCAAACCCTAGGACTGGCGCGCACGCGCGCGCGCGCGCGCGCGCACACACACACACACACACAGAGAGAGAGAGAGAGAGAGAGAGAGAGAGAGAGAGAGAGAGAGAAATACTCATAGACCTCTAGACATTCCCCATAGATTGGAAAAGGTTTATTGTCATTAAAATGCTTAGCTTTTTGCATCATGATAGACATGTCATGTATGGGTTTTACATACACGTATGCACACAAATATACATTACCACACTCATCTTTTACTGATTGAGATGGAAAAAATAAATGGTACAAAATTTCTAGGAGGATTATATTGTTTTCTGATTCACTTTCATGGTACCCTGGTAATGATACAATGCCATAAGAAAATGCTCGTGTTTAATACTACTCAGCTAGAACTATAGGTGGGAGTCACAGTTCCTGATTATAAATGAGTAGTATTAAACACGAGCATTTTCTTATGGCATTGTATCATTACCAGAGTACCATGAAAATGAATCAGAAAACAATATAATCCTCCTAGAAATTTTGTACTATTTATCTTGCTTCATATTGATTCTCACATAAAATAGTTTGCCGTAAATACTAAGAGGGTGATGGTCCAGAGATTAATTTATGAGAATAACTGTAACCTTTGTAAAGATTCTATATAAGAAGATTGTTTTAAGGATTGGATATGGATGGGCTAGCAGATTAGCAGGTATGAACAAACATTTGCATATACTAGCTGCAATTAGTGTTATCAGAGTACTGGAGTACTTTTTTTTATAATTGTATAACTTGAAGACAAGTCATACTTGTGCTGTCCACCCTTTCTGCATTTATATTTGTTTTATTTTAGGATGCTAACACAGTCATGACTCAAGATGAAGTATGACGGATGGGTGGAGTAACATTTCTAAAGCCCATAATCCAGATAAAACTAGAGCTGTCAAGCAGTAAGAACACAGGAGGCAGCTAGTTATCACTATTATTATTTTAACTGACTGAGAAGGGTCATCAGTTATACAGTCAGACGCTGTCAGACATAAGTTCCATGTTGCCAGTGCTCAGGACAAAGTCTGACACAGAGTAAGAGTTCAAACATTTGTTTGATTTCTAGTTTCTTTGTTGGCTAGAAGAATTTAAGCAGATTACCTTAGAGCTGAATTTAAGATATTTACTATGGAAACTGAAGCCATGGAGGACAGCAAGTATTATAAAGGATAGTTGCTAAAAATAATAATGATGACACCATTATGAATAGCAATAATTTTCTACTTTCTCTATACTGAGATCTCTATAACATATAACATTTTGATTTTCAGACTTATTAGTTTAATTCTGTAGGCTTTAGATTTGCCAAGTTTTCTTTTTTTTTTGAGTCACTGGTGGGGCTTGAACTCTGGGCTTATGGGCTGTCCCTCAGCTGTTCAGCTCAAGGCTAGTGCTCTACCATTTGAGCCACAGCACCACTTCCAGTTTTCTAGTGGTTTATTGGAGTAAGAGTCTCATGGACTGTCCTGCCTGGGCTGGCTTTGAACCAAGATCCTCAGATCTCAGCCTGGATAGCTAGGATAACAGGCATGAGCCATTGGGGCCCAGCCACATTTACTTTTATAGTGTGATTGTGTCCATGTTGACAGGTATACAGTAAAATTTTTATAATTAAAATACTTAAAAATACAAGTTATACTGGGCCAAGTTTTCTATAGTGTAGTAACTTTAAGAATCAGTAAACTGTATGTAGTCTGTTTCAGAGGACTTAGGAGAGGAACACAAAGGTGCAGTAACTGTGTTTCTGATTACATAAAATATTTACTGAAATGGAAACAAGAGGTTTATTTTCCCTTTGTTGCTGTTTTTGTCTTCTTTTTCTTTTGTTGTTTATATGACTTTGGGAAGGCCAGGGAGAACACAGAAATAGTGGACACTAGACACTGTGGTGAAAATGAACTACACAACTTGTGGGTGGGGGCGGGAGGGAAAAACTGGGAGAGAGCAAGGGAAAGGGTAACATTGTTGAAAAAGAAATGTACTCTTTATTTTTATATAACTGTAACCACTCTGTAACCAACTTTACAATAACAATAAAAATTCATTAAAAAGGGTACACTGGGTTGATAAACTGTTTTGTTAAATGGCAACTCCTTTGTACATCTACTTAAAAATAATTTAAAAAATCATTAAGGGGCTGGGAAGGTGGCTCAGTGGTAGAGTGCTTGCCTTGCATGCATGAGGCCCTGGGTTTGATTCCTCAGTACCTCATAAACAGAAAAGGCCAGAAGTGGTGCTGTGGCTCAAGTGGTAAAGCACTAGCCTTGAGCTGAAGAGTTGAACGACAGCACGTAGGCCCAGCACTCAAGCCCCACGACTGACAAAAAAGATAAAAATAACAAAAAAGACCAATTAAATAAAATTTTCAGAGGGTACACTAAAAATTCAATAAATCTTGATTATATAATCTATCAATTACCATTAAAAGATCTTAGTTTCAGAAAAAGCATGATTAAAACTGATTGAATTTCAGAGTTAGCATGGTATAGAATACTTCAATAATAAACACTTACTCTTCATTAAATTTATACTGTTTGCAAATATTTTATATTCTTGAGATGTCTTAGAAATTATAAAAGAAAAAATGTCTCTGATCTATTAGTTGGCTTATTTCTACTATTATGAACCAAAGCATGGTTAGCAAATTCAAGTGCCCATGAAGACCAATCAAGAAAGGTAATGAAGCTAGGCACCGATAGTTCATACCTATTAGTAGAAGGCTGAGATCTGAGGACAGTAGTTTCAAGTCAGCCCAGAGTGACAAATTTGGAAAACTTTTGTCTCCAATTAATCAGCAAAAAGTGGTAAGATGGTGTGGCTCAAGTGACAGCCTTGAGTGAAAAAGCTAAGCAAGAACTTGAGGCCCTGAGTTCAAGTTCCATACTAGTGTGGAGACACAGACACAGACACAGACACACAGACACAGACACACAGACACAGACATACACACACACAGACACACACACACACGTAATGAAATTGGAAAATCTGGTTGGGTTTATAAAAAAACTGGAAGTAACAGACTTTCCAACTACACACAGATTCCAAAAATAGGGACAGCAGCCATCAGATCAGCAGATGGTTGTCATTTTAGAATATAAACTCAATGTTACCAGGACTTACCTTAAAATCTTTTAATATTAACAATAAATCAAGATCAAACAAAAACATTTTTGTGTGCTTGATTCAGACAACAAGTGCTAGGCTCTGTGGGATGAGTTTGCCACAGTAAATGAACTATTCACTTTTCACTTCACAGGAGTCCAAAAGAAAGTAATTTCTAGCTAATTACTTTCTGAAGTATATGTTGAATTACGAGTAGATTTAAATAAAGAATAAAAACACAAACAAACTCCCTGAAAACACTAGTTTAGTTTCTACTTAGAATCACATTTAGACCTTCAGACAGCTTTCAGATATAACTCCAGCTATACATGAAAACTTACCATCATTTTTATTGGCATTATATAAAACTTTTTTCCTCTTCTTTTTATTCTTCTTTGCACACCACAGTTTTCCTGTTGAGTAATCAAAAATAACTATAAATGTTGTATTTTTTCCCTTGAGCAAAACTACATATTTCTTTTTTTTTGGTTGGTTATGGGGCTTGAACTCTGGGCTTGGGCGTGTCCCTGCGCTCTTCAGTTTAAGGCAAGTGTTCTACCACTTGAGCCACAGCACTACTTCCAGACTTTCCTGCCTGGGCTGGCTTTGAACTGTGATCCTCAGATCTCAGCCTCCTGAGTAGCTAGGATTACAAGTATGAGCCACCAATGCCTGGCTAAAACTAAGTATTTCAAACTGTAGAATTCAAATTACCAATTTAAATTTATTAACAACTTATATTGTTCATAGAACTATTTTTCAGCATTTATTTTTCATCAATTATAAATACCCTTTAATATTAAAATTTTTCTTTACCACCTTCAGATGATAAAGGTAATATTTTAACCTCTTATATCACTCTATGAATACACCTAGTATTTTGGCATGCAAATTTAACATGGCTCCAAGTGAAAACTCAAGAAACCTCTTAATGTTAAATATGGGTCTAACCTGATTTTTCTGGCTCCTTATCTTCTTCTATGGTTTGCTTCATGGCTTCTCTTTGCTGCTGAAAGCTTTTCCCTTAATAACAGAAAAAAATGGGGGTAAAATATTTAAGAAAAAGGATAAAAATACTTTTGAATCAAAAGGAAAAACTATGTAATTCTTTATATATAGTTGCTTTTCTATGAAAGTCTCCAAATGTTCTAAAGTTTCCAATGTATTAAGTTTCAACCCTGTTTAATCTTATTTACTATTAACTATCTTGTGTGTGTGTGTGTATATGTATGTGTGTGTGTGTGTATGTGTATGTGTGATGGTAATGGAGATTAGACTCAGGGCCTCATGCTTGCTAAGCAAATACCTCCAGCCCAGAACTCTGTATCATCTATTATAAAAAGATAAATAATAAATCAACACTAGAAAATATATAGTTCAACTTTTTTTTTTTTGGTGCCCATTCTGAGGCTTGACCTCAGGGCCTACTGTCCCTGAGCTTTTTTGCTCAAGGCTAGCACTCTACTACTTGAGCTACAGTTCAACTTCTGACCTTTTGATAGCTAACTGGGGATAAGACTCTTATGGATTTCTGATCAGGATAGCTTCAAACACCAACCTCCTCCTGAGTACCTAGGATTACAGGTGTGAGTCACCAATGTCCAGCAACTTTTTAAAAAGTTTCACTGAGTATAGAATATGTTGAAAGTTATATATCGCATTGGAGAATGGTCCCAGTTACTTAAAATTATCTCAAATCAAACATATCATCTCTAGGCATTAACTTTACCCCTAAAATACTATTTACTAATTAAAGCAAAATGTGGGCATTCATTATATTTTGATTCTCAGTTGCCACTCAACACATTCTTTGCATCTATTCCCTTTATTGTTTGCTTCCCTCTTTTTGTTTTATATGCATGTATATGTGTTAATGACCTTTTAAGTTTCTGATAACACAAATAAGTGGAAAACCTGACTTTCTTTGCAGGATCAAGATTCTAATATAGGAGGCTTTCAAGTGCTGACCTTCATCTTCAGATCTCTACCTTAAAATTAAAGAAAAAAAATTGGGACTAAGGATTGATCCCAAGACCTTGTAAATGCTAAGTACATGTATTAGCATTGTCCTAGATCCCTACCCCCTTAAATGTTCTATTAATACTATGTACATTCTACTATATTATTTTTACCTGGAACAAGCCCAGCTAGAGGCTGATTATCTTCATCTCCCTCCCTATAGGCTTGCCACCAGTTTGGATCTTCTTGACTGATCACATGAAGGATATCTCCTTTTTGAAAAGATAGGCCTAACTCTCGACATGGCACATAAGGGTCATCTGATGGGTCATAGTCAAAATGAGCCTTTACATGGATCTAAAACATAAGAAGAATAAAAAAAAATAAACACAAGGATAATGGCAACACAAAATATTTTGCATAAATACAAATGTCATAATTTTTTCATCAGTAAAAAGATATGAGTTGAAAGTTGGATTTTTGGTTAAAAAACAGTATTTGGTGGTCATCTATTGTCTTCACTGTTGATTGCAAGCACACAAGCATGTCCAGACTGTGTCACTGTTAATGTAGCAAGCTCGACAAGCAGTTAACAAGTTGCAGAGTTGCCTCGAAGACTTGAGAAACAGAAGAAATATAATAGGAACTATCTGACTTGAAAAAAACCAGTGACACCACAATAATGTATGCAATTTCAAAACCACTGCACCAGAAAGTATAGACTTAAAACCATACATCTCTCATGTAAGCAGGTGCTTGCCTGTTTCTGTGAGGTTGTTATGACCCCACTCTCAGTGTGACTGTGCCTTAATTTTCCTTGATGCTTTTTTCCTAAATGTTCATGAAACAAGCCTGCCCTAAACTGCTATAATTCTTATAACCGGACATTATCCATTCCCATTTATACATTAAGTATGTTTTCTCTGAAATATTAGTAGTTAATGTAATTTTTTCTAACTATGTTTTTTGCATGTGAATAAGTATAAGCCATACTATTTAGAACTTTACAGAAATATGTTATTTCCTATGTAATTTCTATTTATTTTTATTTTTTTTTGGTCGGTCATGGGGCTTGAACTCTGGGCCTGGGCCCGGGCCCTGTCCCTCAGCTCTTCAGCTCAAGGCGAGCGCTCTACCACTTGAGCTACAGCGCCACTTCCTTCCTATGTAATTTCTTACAATATGCTCCCATAAAATATAGCAAAGAATTCTTCTAAGATGATACAAAGAAATTAATATCCTCTTTAATTTCTAAATTTATTGAAGTTGGACAAGTGGGATTTCAAAAGTCTGTAAGGAAGCTGCCTTTATGTAATGAAATCCAGTACTACATAAAATGAGTGTTTCTGCCCCATATAAACTCAATTCCAAGTTTAGGTTCAACAGGCCAAGCAATAAATCAATAGCTTAAGAATTTAAAAATTCTGAGTCCAGTTTCTATTCAAATGTTATCTGGCTTAAGTCTTTTTTTTTTTTTGGTCAGTCGTGGGGCCTGAACTCTGGGCCTATGCACTGTCCCTCAGCTCTTCAGCTCAAGGTTAGCATTTTACCACTTGAGCCACAGCACCATTCTGGCTTTTTCTGCTTATGTGGTGTTGAGGAATTGAACCCAGGGCCTCATACATGCAAGGCAGGCACTCTACCACTGAGCCATCTTCCTAGCCTTCTTAAGTTTTTTATCTTTACCATAATTGCATATATATATTATAGAAGTAATAGTGGTCTGTCTCAGAAATCACTTTAGAAATATAGCTTATTTCTGCAAGCATTCTATTACAAAGCTACACTATATGCTAGGCTATGCTCTACCACTGACCTCTTATCTCCAGCCCACCTAATTTCTTCTTTAAACTTAATATTCTTAGTTTATCTGATTCTTTAGGCAAAGTCACAAATGGAAGAGCCTAGTGCCATCTTAGATTACTAAATATGTGAGAGGAAGCTGAGGATAATAAGACCAAAATAAAGTGGTTAGTGAGAAGAAAAAGCCTTAATAAGAATAAGCAGTTTTATCTCTGCTTTAGTAAGGAACAGCCAGTTGAACTTCACAATTTTTTTGACCCACCTAAGAGGGGAAGAGCTCAGAGAGTAACTGGCTTTCAAAATCCATATGAACTTACAGTTCATGGTAACGATGGATAATCTAATATCCCATGTGTTTTCTGATAAAATATTTAGTCATAAAAATCTTACTGTTACAAAATTACAGAACTTCCAAATGAGAAAGAAATTAAGATTAAAATTAATCTTATTCCTCTCATAATAAAATAAAGAGTTTACTACAGTAGTCCTTAACTTTTCCTTACTTCTTTGTAGTTGCCTGGTAATTATAATTGCTAATATTTATTTATTTATTTATTTATTTATTTATTTATTTATTTTGGGGGGTGTCTGGTCGTGGGGCCTGAACTCTGGGCCTGGGCACTGTCCCTCAGCTCTTCAGCTCAAGGCTAGCACTCTATCACTTTAGCCACAGCACCACTTCCGGCTTTTTTTCTGCTTATGTGGTGCTGAGGAATCGAATCCAGGGCCTCAAGTATGCAAGGCAAGCGCTCTACCACTGAGCCACCTTCCCATCCCAATTGCTAATATTTATGATCATTCAAGATATATATGATATAATCTATACAAAAATATATCAAAAAATTTTAGTATATTCTACCACTAATAAGTACTGTGATCCTCCTTCAATGTTCTGTCTTATTAAAGCATTACACTAGATGAAAAAGTTTCTTTTCAGCTAAAACAAATCCAGACTATCCTTATTTCAATTACACAATAGATTAATATAGTTTTAGGATAGCTTGCACTTTAGTTTGGGAAACCCAGTCCTTTTGAAGGCTCTGTGCAGGATGGAAAACAGAAAACATAGTTTCAGAAACTGTGTATTTTTCCTAGGACAAGTGTGTCAGTTATCCAGGAAGTCAACTACCAAAGTGCTAGACTTCTGTCTTGATACTGAAAGGGCAGCCACAGTTTCCAATGTATGATACATAAGAAACTTACAAAGTACTCCTGATAAGCTTGTTCTTGTCATACATGGCACTGTATTTTAGCACGTGATTCTATTGGAGCTTTAGATAATGCCTATTACATATGTATTTATATATGTTTGTATATCTATATTAAATTCTGTCACCACAAAAATCTCAGAAAGATAACTTTGCTGCTTTTGTCAAATAATGACCTGTACAATAAAGAGCTTGATTCAGTTATTTTACTATTTATTTATTAATTGGTGGTTATGGGTGTTGCACTTGCTAGGCAGGTAATCTACCACTTTAATCACATTCCCAGCCTTTGTTGCTTTATTGTGAGGGCTAAGATCTCATGTTTTTGCTCACCACACTAGCCTAGATTGCTATCCTCACATTTATGCTTTCTGTGTAGACTGTCAGGTACCACCATACCCAGATATTGGATGAGATGAGGTATTATTAAGTTTTACCTAGGCTGTCCTCAAACCATAATCCTCCTGATCTCTGACTCCTGGGTAGCTAAAAATAAAGTTGTAAATCACTCTACTTAGCTAGGTTGACTTTAATTTCTACAGACCACTAATAGATATTATGTACATGCACAAAGATATTATGCATGTGCCAGTCAAAATTATTATTTATATCATTATTGCCTTTGCAAACAACTTTACTGAGAGAGCATTTATACTACAAGTTCATTTTAAGCCAGTTAGGTTTGACTTAAAACTTTGCAAAAGACTGATTCAGTTTTGATAGGGAAAAAAAAAAAGGAAGAAAAAAGCATTGCTTATTGCTTCATATTTTCAAAAGATTGTTATTCAAATGCTGTGTTTTAGATAGGTATTCTACTACTTGAGCTATACCTAAAGCCCTCAACTGCTGTATTTTAAAAAATACAACCTGACACTATTTTTCTCCTGTTCTTTTTTTTTAAGAACAACTTTGGGTAATCCTAGTATTTTTTTTTTTCTCCTGCTCTTCTTAAAGCTATTTTCTTTTCTAGTTCTTTCTTTTTTTTTTTTTTTTTTTTCCGGTTGTGGGGTCTGAACTCTGGGCCTGGGCCCTGTCCCTCAGCTCTTCAGCTCAAGTCTAGCGCTCTACCACTTGAGCACAGTGCCCACTTCCGGCTTTTCCTATTTATGTGGTGCTGAGGAATCGAACCCAGGGCCTCATGCTTGCAAGGCAAGCACTCTACCACTGAGCCACCTTCCCAGCTCCCTCTACTTATTTCTTAAAACTGTTCACTATGAACCCTCAACAGACATTCTTTGGTTCTCATATTAAATCAGTCTTTCATTCTTAATAACAAAAGGTAGAAGTTAATCACCAAAGAATAAGTCATTTCATTTTTATGCTAAAAAATCTGTTCTAAATTACTTTCATTTTGTGTCAACATAATACTTATTTTATACATTAAAGGAATAAACTTTATTGTGTGTCATTACAGGGCCTTGAAACTTAAAAGTACAGGCACTATACCCTAGCTTTTGTGCTCAAGGCTAGTTCTCTACCACTTGAGCCATTCCCACTTCTGGCTTTTTGGTGGTTAATAGATGAGTGTCTTACAGACTTTCCTGTCTGGGATGTCTTTGAACTACAACCCAGATCTCATCCTCCTGAGCAGCTAGGATTATAGGCATGAGTCACTGGCTCCTGGCCAAAGTTTACCTTTTAACAGCGCTGAGTAAATGTGTATTATAGGGCAATGAACTCTAAATTAAGTTTCACATACTTTGTAAAAGCCAACTTTTCTTATATATTGAGTTTATTTAAAGAAGCCTACTTTTAACTATGGTGAAAGACCAAGTTCAATTATGGAAAGATCAGAAAGATCATGAAACCAAAGTATTTCCTACTTTTATTTTAAACAGGTTCATATTTTTTTAAAAAGATTTTTCTTCTTGGGCAGTACTGGGGTTTGAACTAAGAGCAAGCAATCTACCACTTAAGTCAACCCTGGCTCTTGAAATGTTTATATTGTTGTTTTTTCTTCTTTTTTTCTTTTTTGCCAGTTCTGGAGCTTGAACTCAAGACCTGAGCACTGTCCCTGAGCTTCTTTTGCTCAAGGCTAGCACTCTACCACTTGAGCCACAGAGCCACTTCCGGCTTTTTCTGTTTATGTGGTCCTGAGGAATTGAACCCAGGGCTTCATGCATGCTAGGCAAGCACTCTACCATTAAGCCACATTCCCAGTCCCCTGATATTGTATTTTTCCTTATATGAAACCAATAAATTTGTCAGGTGTTGGTGGCTCATGCCTATAGTCCTTGCTACTAAGGAGGCTGAGAACTGAGGATCAGGGTTCAAAGCCATCTCAGGCAGGAAAGCCCATGTGAATCTTATCTCCAATAACTGCTTGGAAAAAAAATTGTCACTGTGGCTCCAATGTTACAGTGCTAGCCTTAAGTAAAAGAAAATTCAGGGACAGCACTTAACACCTGACAAATTCAAAACCCAGGATCAGTACAGAAACAAAAAAACAATAAATTTGTCCCTTTTTATTTAAGCACAAGAAATATTTAATAAAGAAATATTAGCAAGAAATATTTATTTTGATACAGGTAAGTACACAGTAGTCACAGGACAATGAACACCAAAAAAAAAAAAAAATCACTTACTACTGTTTCCTTAGCAGGTGGAGGCTTAATTTGTTGACTTGGAATCAGAACAAATGTCAAAGTACCATGCATATCAGACTGCAATAAAAATATTAGGTTATTTTTAAAATCTGAATTGATAAAAATCAGTACATTATCATATATTACCAACTCCTCCCACCACCCCCCATCACACGTCGTGGTGCTTGAACTCAGGTGCTGGGCACTGTCCCTGAGTGCTTTTCCTCAAGGCTAGTACACTATCACTTGAGCCACTTCTGTGCCATTTCTGTGGAAATGGACTATTTCAGAACTTCTCTCTAGACTCAATCTCTGGTTGCCTTATCTGTTATACTTTCTATATTCTTAACTATATGCTTTTCTGATTTTTAGGTTCACTATTATTGCCCAGTACACCACTGATTGCTTCATTCAGGTACTCGAGCCTACACAGTGACCATTACAATTTCTGGTGCTGATACAGAAGGGAGCAGTTATCAAGCTAAAAGAGCAGCCAGTAAAATGGGCTAAAAATGATGAGCCATCACTTTGTTCTACCAAAGTAATGAACTGGTGTTGAGTTTTTAAAAAGAGGCTTTCTACATCAAAATGGATACCTACATTGTAATAACTGATGCTAAGTAATTAAGAATATGTTTTGGTTTTTATGTACAAGATGACCATAAACTGCCTTCAAAAGATAACTTCAACCTATTTTCTAACTATACTAGTCATGTTCAAAGAACTTTGTACAATAATAGGATTGTGGCTATATCTACATCTTAATATGGTAGCCATTAGGTAATACTTGCTCTTTAACATTTAAACTGTAGCTGATGTAAATAAGGAATTGAACTTTAAAACTTATTTAATTAAAGTAAGTATACATGTAGTTAGTGGCTGTTATATTTGACATAAAAGAGGCATAGCACTGGTACTATATCTTACTTCCTTTTTTCTTTTTCTTTTTTTGTTGGTCGTGGGGCTTGAACTCTGGGTTTAGGCGCTGTCCCTGCACTCTTCAGCTCAAGACAAGTGCTCTACCGCTTGAGCCACAGCACCACTTCCGGTACTATATCTTATATTAGGAAATAAGAATCAACTGTAGATAATAACAAAATAACATAAATATTATGGAAATGAATTTCATTTTATGGTTTTCCCAGTGGCTAGAACACAGTAGTATGTACTCAATAAATATTTATTAAATAAATTACTCATTTCAGAGGCAAATAAAATGTTCTCGTAAGTTCTGTATAAAAAGGGGCACATATACTCTAAGCCTTAGGAGGCTGAGGCAGTAGCTGTAAAGGTTTAAGGCCAGCTTGGGATACACAGGGAGAACCTGTCTCAAATTAAACAAACAAACTAAAATAATTGGTAGTAGTAAAATTTAAAGGAAAAGAATATAAATGGTACCTATTTTCAAATAAAACTCTACTAACAAATGTTGTGGAACAATTACAGAAAAATTGGGATAGAAATTGCCTTGTATTCTTAGTAGCTTAAAAATGATTTACTCAAGTTTAATAATAAAGAAAACTAGTTTTAACAAAGGTTAACAATTAGCTGGTGCCTGTGGCTCACTGTGATCCTAGCTATTCAGGAGGCTGAGATCTGAGGATCATATGTCAAAGCCAGACTGGGTAGGAAAAGTCCATGAGACGTTTATCTCCAATTAACCACCAGAAAACTGGAAGTGGTACTGTGGTTCAAGTGGTAGAGCGCTTGCCTTGAGCTGAAGAGCACAGGGACAGCACCCAAGCCCAGAGTTCAAGCCCTACGAATGAAGTGTGGGGGGAGGGGGGAGGAAAGATAACAATTATTCTTCTATCTATATCAACTTACCAACAAGTCAAAAACCTCATTGACATCTTTCCCCCGAATTTCAATGCCATTTATCTCCAGAACTTCATCTCCTTCATGTAAGAGACCACTCTTCTCAGCAGCACCTCCTTTTACTATCCGACTAATGATGACAGATTCCATTTCATTACGAACTGTAGCACCCTAGAAACAATAACAATACTAGCCTTCAACTATTCTGAAAAAAAATTTATACAGCTATAGGAGCTGTAATAAGATTTAAGAGCTCATCATTTCCAAAACAACACATTCTCCTTTAGAAATACTCTATGTAGTACAATTCTGAACCCAAGCAGACTTTTGAAGAATACAACAGAAGAAAAATATACTTGCTTAAAAAATTAAGACCTATAATCATGATTGTTTTTGATTTATTGGGTTCTATTCAAATAGCAACAATGCACACACCTTGGTAGAATTAATGGACATTTTTTTTCTTGTTCTAGTACTGTGGCTTGAATTCAAGTGCTTGACAGTCTCTTAGCTTCTCTGCTTAAGGATGTCATTTTACTACTTGAATCACAGTTCTACTTCCAGATTTTTGGTGGTTAACTGGAAATCAGTCTCATAGACCTTTCTGCCTAAACTAGCTTCAACTAGCCATCCTCAGATCTTAGCCTCCTGAGTAGTAGGGTTAGTAGTTAGGGTTATATATAGGCTCTACCAGAACCTGGCTGAGCATAACTTTCAACTGAGCTTTTCTAATTCAAAATATGATAAAAGAATGAATACCAATATGGTTGACTGTTCAAACATGAAACATTGTACATCAAATTCACATTAGAATGTATAAAACAATATTTATTACAATAACTGGAAACAAAATGAAAAAAATGCCGAAAACTAGAAATGAAAGCTTACAGATGAAAGCTTACTCTAAGCTTATACTTTGTGTTTCCCAGTTCCTATTTTCCTGGAGCAGGGGGTGGGGGGGGAGAGAAAACAAGTTATAAATCTTGTTCATAAAAATATACGTACATAGACATATACATACATGTGTACATGTATATATATGTATATGTTCTGATCCCCAGGCTTGAACTCTGGGCCTGGGCTCTATCCTTAAGATTCTTTTTGCTCAAGGCTAGTGCTCTATCACTTGAGTCATAGTTATACTTCTGGCTTTTGTGGTAGTTTACCAGAGTATAAAGGTCTCAGACTTTCCTGCCCAGATTGGCTTCAAAATGCAGTCAGTCCTCAGATTTCAGCCTCCCAAAGCATTAGCCACCAATGCCTGGCTAAAATACATATTTTTTTTTCTGTGTCCACAGGCAAAATCTGAGACAATAAAGAAGCATTGGTTAATGATAGAATGAGAAGAGATTTTTAAAATTGTACATATAAAAACTGTAAGATATATAATATTAAGGTATTCTCAAGCCAGGTGCTGGTGGCTCACACCTGTAATCCTAGCTTCTCAGGAGGCTGAGATATGAGGATCATGGTTCAAAGCAGGAAAGTCCTTGAGACTTATCTCCAATTAACCACCAGAAAACTTGAAGTAGAGCTCTGGCTCAAGTAGAGTGATCACTTTGAGCTGAAGAGCTCAGGGAGAGTGCCCAGGCCCAAAGCACAAGCCTCATGACAGACAGACATACAGATAGACAGAAACAGACAAACACACACACACACACACACACACACACACACACACACACACACACACACACACACACACAAAGATACACTCAGATAATCTGAAATGCTGAACAAATTACTAGGAGAATTCCCTTTGATATGTAATCAAAATTTCATAGGCTATTATTTTCACCAAATTATAGGCAAGAGCATATAATAATTTTTTTTTCAACTGAGTAAAGGCTATGAACAGACCAACAAATTAACCTCAAAAGAGAAATCTGCCATACTATAGATCTCTGTAAAAAAAAAAAAAATCTCAGATCAGAAATGGGGAAACTTACCAATGGAATATCACGAGCCTTTTCTATTCGAACTATTTTTACAGTTTCTCCTCCATACTGGCCAATGCTTTCATAAACTCTCTCATCTGTAATAGGCTCTAGCTGCATTTCCTGCTCAGCCACCTTATCGTGGGCTAGTAAAAGTGCCTGTTTCAAAGAAATTCACAGTATTTTCATCAACAACATGATTTATTTCTGTAAAGATTGAAACTTCATCATATACATGGTATTCTGATCATAAAATCTTCAGAAGAGATACAATTTGTTGTATATCAAGATAATGTTTTCAAACCTTCCTACTTAAGTACAAATTCGGTGTTGTATAGTTTGGAGCTATTATATTTATCAAGGCATAATCTGAAATGGATTATGATGTTAAAATGAATACTACATAAAATTGTTAAAATAACTTAAATTTTATATATGAAAATTTATAGCCCCAAAATAATATTGTGTAGAGGGGGGCTGTAAACATCAAGACTAACTATATAATATCTGAGGTCTTCCAATCCTCTGTGCGTGCGTGTGTGTGTGTGTGTGTGTGTGTGTGTGTGTTGGTCCTGGGGCTTAAACTCAGTGCTGTCCCTCAGCTTTTTTGATCAGGGCTAGAGCTCTATCACTCGGGCTTTTGGGGGTTAATCTAAGAGAAGAGTCTCATGGACTTTTCTGCCTGAGTTAGCTTGGAACCACAATCTGAGATCTTATGACCTTTGACTTTTTATTTATTTTTTGAGAGATAAATGCTGGAAAAACCACATATATAACACTTTGTCCATTTTCTACCTGAATATGTGGAGCATTCAGCAAAGCAGCTAATTCTTGTCCTTCCTTCTGATGAATTGGCTTCAAAACAGTTTGTACCTAGGAAATAAAAACAAAGACAATGCTCCCTAGGTTATAGGAAATATCAATAGAACCTATGTTAAGTATCATGCTTTCATGTCAAAAAATTTTTATAAGAAAAATACTGAAGGTGTTTTTGCTTGCCCCATGATTGGCTGATGTTGCACACTTTGTGGAAATGAATTTTCCCTTGCTGACAAAAAAAAAAGAGAAACATATTGAAGAAAATTATGAGGTAAAGTTTATAATGTACCTTTCCCCCACAGTTTTCAACTTTGTTATTTTGGGTTCAGGGTGTAAACCAGTATTTGATGGAGTGGGGGACTGAGACAAGAAGATCAAGTTTGAGGTTAGTCTGGGTTACACAGTGAATTTGAAGGTAGGCTGGGCTACATGGAAAGACCCTGCACAATTAATTTCAATAAGATGTTCTCAAGGAATGGTGGTTTCAATTAGCAACTTTTAAGTTCTTTTGGGTGCAGTTTCCTCTCTAGGGACAGGTCCTTGTATCACTGGGGATCCTAAGTTCTGGTAACACCAGACCTTTCTTTGCTACTCTTGTGTAGAATCGTATGTAGAATCTTTGCCATATCAGGCATCTCAATCAGGAAAACATCTGCCTTTGGTATCACTCTGCCAATCTGGAATGTATTTCCAAACCTGTAAGTCTACACTTGCAGTCCATTTTCTGTCTTGTATGTAGATTTGTTGTAATACATTTCCTTCATAGGTTTGTAGACTTATTGTTTTTGTATAATACCAAAATAACTTTAAAATATTGTAATAATGATAGAAAATCCAACTCGAAACCTTTAAATTTTTTCAGTTTAAAATGTTTGTAGTCTACAGGGATTGGGTGGGTGGGCAGGGGAAGATGGGAAGGGATGGGAAGGGGAAACAAAGGAGGAGGCTACAATGCTTGATAAGAAATGTACTCATTATCTTGCCCATGTAATTGTAACTCCTCTGTACAGTATTTTCACAATAAAAAAATGTTTGTAGTCTAAACCTTTAAACAGTAAATATCAACCAATATCAGAATTTAGAACTTAAAATTCAGTATGTGAAAAGAATCTCTAGCAGTACATTAAAATTAATAATCTGGATTTTACAGAAGAAAAGACTTCAAAAACTTTACCTCTAGTAACTGAAGTTTTTGGCCATTTAAACATAAATTATGTAAATATTAACTTTTCATTAAATAGAGCTGATTGAACTAAGAATATATTTAAGTAAAATTTTTTATCATAATAAATTCTTAGCATATGATCTACAGTAACCTTATAGCCACACCAATATTTTCCAATAACATTGTCTTATTAGCAGTAATAGTTACCTTATAGATGTCAGTACGATATTCAGAATACATACCTCTTGTGCAAGATCTTGAGCATTGGAGATAAGAGGAAATGGAGGGCTGGCCTTGTTCATATGTACTGTGACAGCATTGTGTATCTTAAATGCATTCTGGAAATCTTTATTTTGTACAAGTTGTAAAAGAAGAGAAATATCCTCCTGGCTCTGAGAATCTACCAGAGTATGTTGGATGTGTTTAAGTGAAGAAAACAAATCTTCAACTTCTAGTAGAAGAAAAAGCACCCAATTAATAGTTTTGTTCTTAATTCACCATATTTTAAATAAAGTTTTTGAACTAGTAACAATTTATGGTTTTGGGGGAAAAAAACCTACATATAATTTTGACTGTTCATCAGTACCATCTTTCTGGTATTTAAGTAAAATGCTGAAAACTATAATTTGAATTTTTCCATCTTTTGTGGTAGTAGGGCTTGAACATAAGGCATTGTGTTTGCTAAGCAATCAGTTCTACAAACACACGTGCATACACATGTCATTAATTTTTTGTGTGTGGGCTAGTCCTAGGGCTTGAATTCAAGTCAGTATTGGGACACGGACACGGACACGGACACGGACACGGACACACACACACACATACACACACACACGTTATTATTTTTGTGTGCGTGTGCTGGTCCTGGGGCTTGACCTCAAGTCCTGGGCGCTGTACACACACACACACACACACACACACACATTATTATTTTTGTGTGCGTGTGCTGGTCCTGGGGCTTGACCTCAAGTCCTGGGCGCTGTTCCTGAACATTTGTGCTTAAGCTAGTGCTCTACCACTTGCGCCACAACTCCAATTTTGGCTCTGTGTGTGTGTGTGTGTGTGTGTGTGTGTGTAGATGGGGGGAGGAGTAATTAGAGGTAAGAACCTCATGGACTTTTCTGTCCAGGCTAGCTTTAAACCTTGACCTTCAGATCTCAGCCTCCTGAGTAGCTAGGATTACAGGTGTGAACCAGTGGAGCCCAGCATGCCCTTACTTTTAAACTATTGGCATTTTTAAAGTCATTAGTTTTTTTTGTATTGTAAAAGTGATTGTAGAGAGGTTACAGTTACATAAGTAAGGAAATGAATACAATTCTTGTCGAACAAATTTAGTTATAAATCTTTTTGTTTTGGGCATATATTACCATTTCCTTTTCCTTATTCTTCCAAAAAGAAGTCTTATTGGGATTCTGACAAAAACCTAACAGGGTCTGGAGAAACTATATACTAATCTGACTTATACATAATCATGGGGGGAAATCTATTAAAGTCTTCATATAAATCTTTATTCTTTTATCTTGACTCATGATTTTGATAGCAGGTTTTTTGTTTTTTTGAAATCAGGGCTTGAGTGCCATCCCAGAGCTTTTTTGCTCAAGGCTAGTGCTCTAGCACTTAAGCCACAGCTTCACTTTTGGCTTTTTTGGGGGTAGTTAACTGAAAATAATTTCATGGTCTTTTCTATCTGAGTTGGCTTTGAACAGCAATCCTTAGATCTCAGTCTCCGGAGAAGCTAGGATGACAGGTCTGAACCAATGGTGCTGGGAAGCAGGTTTCCTTCCCTCCTCCCCTCCCTCCCTCCGTCCCTCCCTTTCTTCTTTTCTTCCTTCTCTTCCCTAGTACCGGAGAGCAAACCCATAGCTTTGCCCTTGCTAGGAAAACACTTTACCACTGAGCCTACATCTCAGACCATTGCAGTTACATTTTAAATAGATTTTAATAGCTCTCCCGTTGATTTTTAGGGTTCCCTATTTTTCCCTTAAAAATTAAAATAGCTTTAGGTTTCCTTGTAAAAATTTAGTCCTCCTCAAAAAAAAAAAAAAAAAAAGAGTAGGGGAGAGAAAAAGGAAGAGGAAGAGGGAGAAGGAGAGGAAGGTCATTAGTAGACTAAAATACAGCAAAAATTGGAAAAATATTAGATATCCAAAACCATCAGAATGAGTTAAGAAATTATTCTCAGAGCTAAGTAAAATTTGAATGACAGGATTTAACTAAAGCTAATATGATATCACAAAATTAGACAGGAAGAATATAGAAGGTCAAATTTATTAAACTCAAACAGGTTACTAGAATTCTCTAAAAGTATAAAGAATTCAATGACATTAAAGTACCTTTAGAATACAGGAAAATATTCAAGTATTTTATACAAAAAAAAATCACAAAACCAACAAAGCAGTTAAGGTAACTGGCTTCAATCTTTTTGTTTTATGGTGTTACTGGGGTTTGAACTCAGGGTCTGGGACTAATTTGGTATTCTACCACTAAGCCATGCCTCCAGCTCTACTTTCTGCTAGTTATTTGGAGATGGCATCTAGTGAACTTTTCTGCCCAGACTGGGCATGAATCACAATCTTCCATATCCCAGCCTCCAGGATAGCTAGGATTAACAGATGTGAGCCATCAGTGCCCAGCTTCTGGCTGTATATTCTGATGAGAACTACATATACTTCCTGATTGAAATTGTTATTAAAATTTTTAATCAGTGAAGTGAGAACTTCCCATATCACTACTGACTAAAACCAATAAACAATCTTAGCCAAGAGGTAAATGCTTCCTAGCTGACTTCCTAAGTTGCTGAGATTAATTACAGGTAAGCACCACCAGCCAGCCTGGCTCTTCCTTTCAAGCTTTTAAAAATGTTAATCTAACATTATATGTTTTGTTTTGCAATCTAACATCTTCAATAGTATAACTTCCTATAGTAAGATTTGTGATCAGCTGGGTTCTGGTGGCTCACATCTGTCCTAGCTACTCAATATGTTGAAAGACAGTATCATAGTTTGAAGCCAATCTGGGCAGCAAATCTGAGACTCTTATCTGATTAACTAGCAAAAAGCTGAAAATGGAGGAGTGGCTCTAGTAGAGTAATAGACTTGAGCAAAAAGGCAGGCTAGAGTACAAGTACCAGCAGGAGGTATTGGGTTTGAACTCAGGGTCCCATGCAAGTTACGTAGGTCTTCTACAACTTAAGTCAAACCCTCAGTCCTGTTTTGCTTTAGTTATTTTTCAGGTAAGGCTTTGCATTTTTCCCAGGGCTGGCCTTAGATTGTGACTCTGCTACCAATGGCCTCCCTATGAAGCTGGATCCTCAGTATATGCCACAATGTCCAACTTGTTGGTTAATATAAGGGTCTCACTAACTTTTTTGCTTAGCTGGTTTTCAATCATAATCCTCCTGATCTCTGCCCCCCAAAGAGCTGGGATTACAGGCATAAAACACTTAGTTTGGCCTGGTAAATGATTTCTGCTAATGTAGCACTAACCTGGGTAACCAAGCAATATAGCAAAGTTGCCAACTATGATTTAAATGGATAAAATTTTCAGATCAATTCCATAGTTGCTTTCATGACCAATTTAACTGGGAAAGTTTCCAGATGGCATTTTTAGGAAGAAATCTGCCCCAAATGCTCCCATCCTTTGGCTTGAATGTTTCCATTGAAAGTGTTTAATGAACAACAGAACAAAGTTCCCCCAAAATCAGAAGACTTTTTTAACACTCAGAAGATTCAGAAACTTTGTTAAACATATTAGCTTGATAAGGCATGAATTAAACCACATGTAACTGGAACAACAACAACAAAAACACTTTAGAAAAAAACTGAAATACAAAATGATATACTCTAATAAAATTAGTATTTACTTACAAATAAGTTTATCAGGTTGAAGGATGATTATATATTTGTATATAAGTATGTATATATACAGGTATATATTTAAATATTTTATTGTCTGATGGCAGTAAGTGTAAAGTAAAACAAAAGCCCACCTACATTCTTCAACATTCTATACAATTCTAGAAGGAAGCTTCAAAATCCAATCAGATAAACCCACACACACACACACACACACACACACACACACACACACACACACACACACACACACACACACACACACACACACACACACACACACACACACACACACACACACACACACACACACGAATAAATACGTTTTGGGGCTGGGAAGGTGGCTCAGTGGTAGAGCGCTTGCATGCTCAAGGCCCTGGGTTCGATTCCTTAGCACCACATAAGCAAAAAGAAAAAAGCCGGAAGTGGCACTGTGGCTCAAGTGGTAGAGCGCTAGCCTTGAGCTGAAGAGCTGAGGGACAGCGCCCAGGCCCAGAGTTCAGGCCCCACGACCGGACCCCCAAAAAAAAAAAAAAAAAAGAATAAATACGTTTTTTATATATATATAAAGTTTGATTCCTCAGTACCATATAAACAGAAAAAGCTAGAAGTGGTGCTGTGGCTCAAGAGCTAGAGTGCTAGCTTTAAGCAAAACAAAGGTCAGGGGCATGCCCAGGCCCTGAGTTCAAGCCCCAGGACTGACAAAAAAAAAAAAAAATTAAAATACTGCTGTTCCTGCTTGTAATAGATTTATGGTCAGATAGAAAGTCATAAACAGCTACATCATTAGTTTTAAAATACTAATTATAATAAATGAAATTAGGTCACTAAGGAATTCTTTCTGTGATACAGATTCTTATTCATATTTTGGTTTTATATAAATATTCCTACTTTCAAAGGCCAGGATATTTTGCTGAAGATTTTTTTTTAAAAAACCTTGGGGCATGGGGCTCATGCCAGTAATCCTAACTACTCAGGAAGCTGAGACCTTGAGAACTAAGATTTGAAGCCAGCCTGAGCAGAAAAGTCTGTGAGACTCTACATCCAATTAATCAGCAAAATGTTGCACTAAAGGCACAGTTTAAGTGGGTAGAGCACTAGAAACAAACAAGAAAGCCAAGAGGCATTGAGTTCAAGCACTGGTACAGGTACCAAAAAGCCTATAAAAAACTCTTTGTTCCTTGATAGCATGTAAATCTTTGAAAGTACTTCACAAATACCTACTATTTGAGAAGAGATAATGTTCCATCCACTCAAAAAAAGTTTCATTCTCAGATGGTTATATGTGTAATGTAAAACTAAAACCCACCTACATTCTTCTACATTCTATACAATTCCAGAAGGAAGTTTAAAAATCCAATCCAATGAAACTAAATCACTCCTGTTAAACATGCATACTTTTATAATAAAGATGAAGACCAAGTGTTGAGCATGATGCTCATGGGAAGAGCACCTGCCTAGAATGTTTTTAAAATGCACCAGACCCTGGATTCAATCTTCAGAATCACATGCAAAAAAGGAAAGATGAAGAAACACACACAAAAGACAGACAACAAAGACACAGAATACTAAGAGAATAGATGCTCTTCTGTATCCCACACACAGAAAGATAACAGACACAGAGAAAGAACCACATACATAATGAAATCTATGAATGAAAAACTATACAAGTAGTGAGAAATACTGACAAATTCTAGGTATGGAGTTGGCAGAGAAGGAAGTTCTCAGGTAGAGGTACTCAGAGCAAGTCAAGGGGATGATATTTTGTAGAAGTAGAAGTAGGCATAGTTAATCTGGCATTGGTAATAAATTCTCAAGAGTAGAAATTTCTTACAAGGAAGCTCTTTACATCAAGGTTAAACTCCTTGCCCTGCTATTTAATATTTCATGCAACACTTAAATCTTGATTGTGTTAAAAGAGAGGATATATAATCTTAATGAAAAAAATCAATTATACTGGCTTTGGGATATATATATATATATATATATATATATTTTAAATAGGCCAACAAATCCATCTCCCTGAACTAACTTCCTTCAGTCTTGACCTTCCCCTAAAGAATCTAAAACATGAAATGAACACTCTAAAATTAGCAGCAGGAAGCAATCACCTAGCTTATCTGAAATGTCTGTTTTCAAATAAGTAAGACTGTGTATAGTATATGAGAGAAATTTCTGACTATAAGGGTAAGTACTAAAATTACCTTATAGGCTTAGAAAACTCGATCTTTAGAGCTATTGCAAAGCAATGGAGATGGCCATGTACTCTGAATTACCTTTAGTTTTACTTATTGCTTTAACTTATTCCACAACAAATAGTTCCTAGATTTTTTTTCCCCTTCAAGATCAAACCTAAGGCCTCATGCATGCTGAGCAGGGACTCTACCAAATGAGTTATAACTCCAGCCCCTTTTTCTCCTTTTTCAAGAATTTAAACTCAGTTCACCGGACTTCAGTTTTCAATGAATCAAATCCATATAAATTTGTTAAAAATAATCAGAAGAAATGGGCTGGGAAGTTGGCTCACTGGTAGAGCGCTTGCCTTGCATGCATGAGGCCCTGGGTTCGATTCCTCAGCACCACATAAGCAGAAAAAAAAAGCCGGAAGTGGCGCTATGGCTCAAGTGGTAGAGTGCTAGCCTTGAGCTGAAGAGCTGAGGGACAGAGCCCAGGCCCAGAGTTCAGGCCCCACAACCAGACCAAAAAATAAAATAAAATAAAAATCTAACAGATTAAATAATAGCCACATGTTGTGGTACACATCTACAATCCCTACACTTGGGATTATAAAATGTAGCCAGTGTTTGAGGTGTACCTAAGATTAGGTTACTGCTTTAGGTATGGCAAAAGAATTACACAGTGAAGGACTCTTGAGAGAGGTAGAAAGATAGTAAAGAGTGATTTATGGGCAAAATGCAAATACACCTTGAGGTATGAAGTGGTCAGGTAGATAAAGGTCAAGTTAAGATTATGAGTTTAAAGGTCTCTGTGACATATAGGGAGACTATATCTAAACAACAACAACAACAACAAAACCAAGACAGTATGTTGGAAATGATCTGTACAATTTGGAGGGTGGGGGGAGGGAAAGTATGAGAAAAATGAGGGAAGAGGTAACAAGTTTGACAAGCAATGTACTTTTATTACCTTATTTATGTAACTGTAACCCCTCTGGTACATCACCTTGATAGTAATAAATGAATAAAAAATTTTAAAAAAATCAAAAAGAGAAATAAAACAAAATAGTCGAGTGCAGTGGCTTGTACTGTAATCCTTGCTATTCAGGAGGCTGAGATCAGAGGATCACAGTTCAAAGCCAGCCTTGTAGGAAAGTCTTTGAGACTCCTATCTCCAATTAACCAACACAAAACTGGAAGTGGTGATGTGGCTCAAAGTGGTAGAGCGTTAGCCTTGAACGAAAAAGCTTAGGGACAGCATTCAGGCCCTAAAAAACAAAGAAACAAAAAACCCAAACAAGCAAGCAACGCAAAATTAAAAAATAAAAAGAAACTTAAAACAAATATTAAGCCTGGGTTTAAAAAAAAAAACTCCTGGCACCACAAAAACTCCAATGAACAACAAATACTGGTTAAGTATATGAGCAAGGACAGCTGAGAGATAACTGAATGGAAATTGTACTCTTCAACATCTGTTGAATCACATACAAAAGTTTCTTCATTTTTCCCCCTAGGCAAAATTAAACAACATTTAGTGAGAATGGAGAGGGTTCCCCAAATCTGGAGTAAGAATGCCTAAGTCTCAAAAATTGCTTGATTGGGGTTGGAAGCATAGCTTAAGTGGTAGAGTGTTAGCCAATGAACAAATGTCAGATATTGACTCTGAATTCCAGTCTTAGACCAAAAAGTAAAAACTTGCTTGATCATGCCAGACATTGGTGGCTTGAACCTTTAATCCTAACTACTCAGGAGGCTGAGATCTGAGGATCTCAGGCAGGAAAGTCTGTAAAACTCTCATCTCTAATAATAATCTACCTCCCTCTAAAAAAAAAAGCCAAAAGTGGTGCTGTGCTCAAGTGGCAGAGCACTATCCTTGAGCAAAAGCAGCTCAGGGACAGTGCATGGGCCTGACTTCAAGCCCCAGGAGCAGCGTGCGCGTGCGCACACACGCACGCACACACTCACACACACAAATTGCTTGATCATTCTTTAGATGTTTTTATGTCACTGGACCAATAATATAACTCACCTCATCTCTAGGAACTTCTTTCAAATGAGAAGGTTTGCTAGAACATTCTCAAACATTTTGTTGGCAACCCATTAAGGATATATACTTTGTTTCTCAATGTGTACCAATATACATATTCTTTGAAATAAAAGGTTTATGTAGGGGCAGTAGTGTAGCTAAATGGCAGAAGTTTCCCAGAATGTGCAAGGCTCTAGGCTCATTCTCTATCCGTGAAAAACCAGACAATTTTATGTATATTTACACATAGGTTAATATTTTCTACTTGATTCTAGTTCTTAAAAATCATTGGCTTGAGTGTAGTTGTGGAGGTGGGAGGAAAGGGATGGTAAGGGAAAAACAAAGGAGGAGATAACAATGCTTGATAGGAAATGTATTCATTACCTTGCTCATGTAACTGTAACCCCTCTATACAGTATTTTTACAATAAAAATGTATTAAAAAAAATCAGAGTCAGGCGCCAGTGGCTCACACTTGTAATCCTAGCTACTCAGGAGGCTGAGATCTGAGGATTGCGGTTCAAAGCCAGCCCGGGCAGGAAAGTCCGTGAGACTCTTATCTCCAATAAATCACTAGAAAACCAGAAGTGGTGCTGTGACTCAAGTAGTAGAGAACTCCCCTTGAGCTGAAGAGCTGAGGGACAGTGCCCAAGCCCAGAGTTCAAGCCCCACGACCGACAAAAAAAAGAAAAAAAGAAAAAAAATCATTGGCTTATATCACATCTAAAATTAAAAAGGCATTAAGATATAAGTGTGACAAACATACAGGGAAACTACACATTGTTAGCATTAATGTTAATTAATGTTCTACTTGGAATAGAAATATAGCAGTTCTTCAATAAATTTAACAGAGAATTACTGTAAAGTTCAGCAAATGTATGGTTCAAACTAATATTTGTATGTATGTTCCTAACAACACTATTTTCAATAACCAAAACAAGAAAATAACATTTTTATGAACAATGAACTGATACACAAATATAGTATATCCATATACACAAATATGGCATATCCATAGAATGGGCCCTTATTTAGCCAAAAAAAGAAAAAAAATACTAAAAGCTCTCTTAACACAGTACTAAGTGAGGTCAATCATAAAAGGTATGCATTGTGTCTCCATTCATATCAAATCCAAAGAGACTCCAAAGAGACAAAAGATTTGATAGTGATTAATAGGAACTAGGAAGAATAAAGAATGAGGACTGACTAGTGGGTACAGGATTTCTTTCAGTGATGAAAATGTTTTATAATTATGTGATGATGATAATACAACGTTGTGAATATACTGAAAACTAATGAACTATAAAATTTAAAAGAATGAATTTTATGGTAGATGAATTGTGCATTTGTGCACATATGTGTATACATATACTTTCTGGTAGTACTAGGTTTGAATTCAGGTCGTTGCAGCTAGGCAGCTGCTCTACATTGAGCTGTACCTCTAGCCCTTTTCTTTTGGGGGGGGCGGTCCGGTCGTGGGGCCTGAACCTGGGCCTGGGCACTGTCCCTCAGCTCTTCAGCTCAAGGCTAGCGTGCTACCACTTGAGCCATAGCACCACTTCGGGCTTTTTATATTTTCTGTTTATGTGGTACTGAGGAATGGAACCCAGGGCCTCATGCATGCAAGGCAAGCGCTCTACCACTGAGCCCCCTTCCCAGCCCCCTCTAGCCCTTTTTTGCATAGCCTTTTGCTTTTTTGTCTACGCTTACATATGGACAACTATCTATCTCACACTTCTTGTCATAGTTCAAATGACATGCTTAGCTTTTCTGTTGAGATGGGAGTCTCACAAACTTATTTTCCCCCCTGGGTTGGAGTTGCAATTCTCTTGATCTCGGCCTCTTCTATAGCTGTAATGACAGGCATGTGCCACTGTACCTACCTACTGGTTGAGAAAAAAAAATTTTGTATGGCTGGCTTGGAACTATAATCCTCCTAATTGCAGTCTCCCAAGTAGTTAGGATTATACAGCAGGCATAAGCCAGTGATGCCCAGCCAAATATTTTAATAAAGGCTGTTATTAAAAAAAAACCAAAAACTTAATTAATTTCATTAGATATCTACGGTAGCTTTTCATTCTATAAAACATTAAATTTAAGAACTAGGGAGTACAGGACAGTGGTAGAATGCTCGTGCAGCATGCATGAGGCCCAAGGTTTGATCTCCAAATTCCACAAAATAAATTTTACTTAAACTTGTAGTCTGTTACCTGCTTACATTATACTCTTTTTTTTTTTTTTTTTTAACCTGGCTCTAGTATTTTCTTTTGTTCTTCTGAGACCTAAGCAGCTGTCTTTGGAGACACTGAATTGGACACTAATTGAAGAGCCCAGAGGTAAAAGGAGGTAGAAGTGTTCTTCTTGAGATTTTTTTTGAGGGGGGGGTCAGTTGTGGGGCTTGAACTGTAGGCCTTGGCACTATCCCTCAGCTCTTCAGCTCAAGGCGAGCAATCTACCACTGAGCCACAGTTAATTGGAGGTAAGTCTTACAGGCTTTCCTGCCCAGGGCTGGCTTTGAACCACGATCCTCAGATCTCAGCCTCCTGAGTAGCTAGAATTAGAGGCATGAGCCTGGCTTGAGATGTTTCAATACACTTCAAAAAATCTGATCCTTAAGGAAATCCTGAAACTAAGGCTCAGAAAAATTAAGTAACTTGCTCAAGGCCAAAGGTAATTAAGTAATGATAAAAATTATTTAAATACAACCTGTCTCTTATATTCCTGTGATTTCCAATATGGAATTACATGTGTTTTTTTGTTGTTGTTTTGCCAGTACTGGGGCTTGAACTCAGGGCTTTGAGCTCTTGCTCTGCTTTCTTGATCACAGCAGGCACACTATCACTTGAGCCACATTTCCAACTTGGTATTTTACCAGCTGAGGCAAAATATTGAGGACTTTTCTGCCTGGGCTAACTTCAAACCAACATGTTCAAGTTGTCCTGAGTATCTAGGATTATAGGCATGAACAACTGGTGAACAGCTATGTCTATTATTTTTAACTTGTCACAAAATAACAAGAGGAAGAAAGTTAAATTAAAATGAGGCTTAGATATATAGTGTCTAAGAATGATGCTCGTTATGTTTTTAGAATTATATGTGTATATACACACACATATAACAGTCACCTAACTCATTTGTATGATTGCATACACATATTCCAACTATTTTTTAAATTTTAACAATTTGACTAAATCAGAAAATTTTCAAATGGTCCCAACACTTTAAACACTGACTCAAAACCAACAGGTTTAATCATTTCACAAGAAGAAATAAGGTCCTCAAAAGAATGACTAATAACACTGTCTTCAAGAATTTACAACAGTAAAACAAAATTTTGACAGTGAAAATAATTGTCAGGAGGACACTAAAGTAAATCTCAAGATTTTCTGGAATTTTGTTGGCTTTAACTTTTTTTTTTTGGTCAGTCGCAGGGCTTGAACTCGGCCTGGGTGCTGTCCTTTAGCTCTTCAGCTCAAGGCTAACGCTCTACTACTTGAGCCACAGCGCCACTTCCGGCTTTTTATGCTTATGTGGTGCTGAGGAATCAAACCCAGGGCCTCATGCATTCGAGGCAAGCACTCTACCCCTGAGCCACCTTCCCAGCCCCTAAGTAAACTTTCTTTAAAAGAAGTTTATCACAATTAGTCAAAATGCTAGTATCCAATGGACCATCGAAAGTCAGGAAATGTACAAGAGATGTTTTAATTATCAATATTCTTTTGACTTAATACCTCAAATATTCAAATATTTGGCAAAAATACATAAAAATTAATCAAGACCAAACATACTATTATCAATATTATGAAAATGTTTTCTTTACCTTATTCACCTTAGTTTTCTTCCCATTTTGTGTGTCTTATTTTCTTCACATTAAAGTATCTAAACCAGAAAGCCCCTAATCATAAATTTTTTATCCAAGGTTTTGACAAAAATAATTCACCATGGGTGTATATACCCTTTCCTAATGTCTCTTCATAGGTAATGACTATTATACAGCCATATATATGACAGATGGCAGTCCTCCCTAGTTTATTCCTGATAAACAGTCTATTACAGTTACCAGCCCACATCCCTGACCCCAAATTACCTAACACAACAAAAACATAAAACAAATTACAAAAATCTACAACCTGGAAATATGTGAAAATATCTCAATCCTCTCTTACCCCATTCTAGCCTGCGTTTTTCTTTTTCAGGTATTTTTCTCACAAGGTACTTTCTTTGATAATGAAACAGAATAAAAACAGTATTTTATCTGCACTAAAGTTTGAAAATTATTATAAACTTTAAGAAAACCTAATATATGACAATTTCTACCATTTATAACTTTCATTTGTTATTCACCTAAAATTCCCCAAATCATTATCTTCTAATTTTTAAAATAAGATTCTAACTGCTTTTAAGCATATCACTTTCTGGGTATTTTCTATCAGTTATTATGTTGACTAATTTAAAAATATTTTTTAAATTAAAAACTATCTACAGTTAAAATATCATATCACTAACATTTTAAACTCTTAAAAGTACTTTGTCTACTCACAGATAAGTGATGTACCATTTAGAATCTCCTCTTAAAGAATTAATTCAGTTGTCCCATCCTTACCTCATTTAAAACACAGTTGCTGTTTCAGGCTGTGAAAAAGCTGAGAACTTGTCTCCTGTCATGTGTATATTAATCAAAATACTGGCAAGGAGACACATATAATTTTAAGGGAGTACTTGAGTAGTTTGATGTGTTAGCAGATTAGGAACAGGAAAAAAATGTTTGGTAAAAGCTACTACTATATTAAGTGAAATTTTAATGGTATCTTAAAAATGAGGCTATAACAATTTATAACTTATGCTAGTTTTTCATGTTTTTTATAATTAACATTTATTTGTACTGAACAACAATAAATCTACCATCTATTTCTCAAAACATTTATTCTTCTCTTTAAGCAATGATTTACAGACACCTGGTACTATATTTCAAATTACATTTTTCTTTCTTTCTTTCTTTCTTTTTTGGGTCTGGTCGTGGGTCTGAACTCTGGGCCTGGGCACTGTCCCTCAGCTCTTCAGCTCAAGGCTAGCTGCTCTACCACTTGAGCCACAGCGCCACTTCTGATTTTTTTTTTCTGCTTATGTAGTGCTGAGGAATCGAACCCAGGGTCTCATGCATGCAAGGCAAGCACTCTACCACTGAGCCACCTTCCCAGCCCTCAAATTCCTTTTAAATATATAAAACACCCTCAAGTTTAAACACCACACAAAAGTATTTATGTAAACCATAGTAGATTACAAATCATAAGGAAATCTAGGTCTTCTTTTAACTTGTAGAAAAGTCAACAACAAACATCCAAACAGGAAAAGTAGTACCAGGGGACATAGCACAGTGATAACAGTGATTGTCTAGCATGTATGAAATCCTGGATTTCTACTCCAAACACAACAATAGGGGAGGAACAAAAGGAGGAGGAAGGGGGATAGGAGAAGAACAAGAAAAGAGGAAGATAAAGAAGGAGAAACTGAATCAGCCTTACTATAGAGGCTTTGAGAGGAGGACGGCTTGAGAGTCTAAGAATGAGACCAAGCCTGGACAACATACTCGGAACCAGTTTCAGAAATTAAAAAGCTGAGTGTACATTCTTGTAATGCCATCACTCAAGAGGCTGAGGCAGAGAACTGCTAGGTCCAGGCCAGTTTGGCTATATAGTAATACCAAATAATCTCATTTTAAATACTCCAGTGAAACCAAACCAAATGAACAATTATTTCTCCTAAACTAACTATATATTCTCTTTGTTATGATTATATAATACTATTAGGATAAACATGTCTAAGTACTACAAATGGACACATACATTAATCTTAAAATAAGTTAAATAGACTGAGTGCTGGTGGCTCATGCCTGTAATCCTAGTTACTCAGGAGGCTGATATCTAAGGATCTCAGTTCAAAGCCAGCCCAGGCAGGAAAGCCTGTGAGACTAGTATCTACCAAAAAGGTGGAAGTAGAACTATGGTACAAGTGGTAAAGTGTTCCACCCTTGAGTAAAAAAGCTCAGGGACAGTGTCTACGCCCTAAATTTAAGCCCGAGGTCTGGTGTATGCGCGCGCACACGCACACACGCACACACAAATTTTATACAGAAAAATAGAAAAATACATAACTATAAACTTTCTTCAATAAAGAATATTTACATAATTAACATATTTAAGGAGGGAGGAAAAGGGAGGACAAGAACAGGAAGAGGAAAAAGTAATGGGAAATGAAAGGCTAGTGAGAGGCAATTGGGAATCAAGTATTTCTACTCAATAAGGCCTTTATGAAAAAAGGCAATTAAATTCCTTCATATAAATGTATTAAATATGTGATCTTTTGGTATTTGTTGTAGTTGTAACATCTGAAGGCATTTAGCAGGCTTCGTTATCTCTAAACACTTTATCTGTAATTTCTTGAAACAGAAACATGCACATTTGAAAGGTAGAAAAGCAACTGTTTATCATATTGACAGTCATGAAAGAAATAAAGGCAATTTTAAGCTAAGAAAATCAGAAATTCAAAATATGAAAATTGCTTTTAAGTATTGTGATATGAAAACTTTTTGAGTGATACAAAAGATGATTCTATAAACTTTAAATGTTAGCCTGATATAAAACTTTTCATATCTAAAAAACCATGGAAGTCCATTTATTTGAGGCCCTATACTTTTGCTGTGTGACTAAAAGTAAACAATGATGACTTTTACAAGAATCCAAGTTGCTATTACTTATATATTCACTTTAATACACATCTATAAGGCATACATGAACTAAAGCAAAACATTTTTATCCTGCAATTTTTACTTACCTAATATTTTCACAGCATAATGAGGACTTTCTAAGACAATTCCTTCTTCTGTGTCAAATATGGGGTTATCTATTCCAGTCTTTGGAGGAATTTGGGCTAGTTTCTTAAGTCTCATGGAAGAATTAAGGTCCAGTTCTTGCTTTTTCCCTTCTTCCTCTCGCCTACGTCTCATATCCTCCTGTTGTTGTCGAATACGCTCCAATTGTGCACTTCGTCGTACTGGCATCATCCTAGTGCCCAAATCTCCTGGGCAGTCAACAGCCATCTCTCGGTGCCTCTGATGTTCCTCTGGTGATGCAAGATCAACATTTTTTATTCCGTTGTCTGATTCCTCTGTAACATGCCCATTCATATGGAATGTTGTCATGATTATCTATAAAAACCTGTACCAATTTATATAGATCAATTTTTCCTATAAAGCCAATCCTCTTGATTCTGTAGTATAAAATCCATGTTACTTCAAAAAACAAAAAAATTTTTTAAAAGAAACTTCTCACATCACATAATAATGCTATGAAAAGGTATCCATGAAGGAAATCTAAGGGGAAAGATGGAAGGGAAAAACAGTATAAGAATTACAATATAAAACCAGATTTTACATAGCCCTTTTCTACTCTCTATATAATACAGAAATTTAGTAGATATATGATTTTGCTCTATAGATTAAGTGTATTCCTTGTATTTTACGAAGAATGCTGAGAAAATCAAGCCATTTCCCTTCCCCCCAATAATTCTCAAGAATTTTTTTTTTTTTTGGCTTGGTTGTGGGGCTTGAACTCTGGAGTTGGGCACTGTCCCTGAGCTCTTCAGCTCAAGGCAAGGGCTCTACCACTTGAACCACAGCACCACTTCTGGTTTTCTAGTAGTAATAATAATTGCAGAGGAGAGTCTCATGGACTTTCCTGCCCAGGCTGGCTTTGAACCATGACCCTCATATCTTAGCCTCCTGAGTAGCTAGGATTACAGGCGTGAGCCACCAGCGCCCGACTAACTCTCAAGAATTTGAAGCATACCATTCACCTTTTTAAAAATGATGTTTTGGGCTGGGTGCTCATGCCTATAATCCTAGCTACTCTGGAGGCTGAGATCTGAAGATTGTGGTGCAAAGCCAGCCCAACCAGGAAAGTCCAAGAGACTCTTATTTCCAATTTACCACTAGAAAACTGGAAGTGGTGCTGTGACTCAAAGTGGTAGAGTGCTAGTCTTGAGCTGAAAACCTCAGGGACAGTGCCCAGGCCCTAAGTTCAAGCCCCACAACCAACAACAACAACAAAAACTGACACTGGAAAGTTTAGTAAAGTGAACAAGTAAAAGTTTGGGGTATTAATTCTGTAAAGGTGCTTCTTATATAAATAGTTGTTTAAATACCTGAAGTTGTCTCAGCTCTGTAATTTGTTAATTTCTAAACCAATTGATGACAGTCAATTTCTCATATGTCAAGCTAACTTGGTATGGTGGACAACTCAAAATACAGGAAATATTTGAAGGAAAAACTAATGCATTTTTAAGGGGGGTGTGAGATGGAGATGCCAAAAGTACAAGAAACTTTATAATTAGAAGCAAAGGCGCCTATAAATAAAACCTACAGAAAAAAAAAATCAGGAGAAAAGAAAACTGAACCTTCATTCTGTCTCTGCTATTTCCATTATCATTATGATTTAAAAAAAAATTTCTGTCTCTGAACCTTAGATTCAATTAGACAAATTTTCAAAGGATTGTTTTGAGCCTTAAATAAGATAATGTATATAGATTATAAAGTGAATACAGAGATATATTTATACTAATTATATGTATTAGTCTGATTCTCATCTTAAAAATCCTCTAAGATTGTTTAGACAAAGTATTTTATTAGATGGTACACTGGCTTTTCATCAAATCATTTCTTGAGCACAAACAGGCAGACTGTTTATGTGTGTAAACCCACACATAGTATCTAATTAGTCTTCTTCTGCTCAGTCTTTAAAAATATTTACAATAATAAATCTACTATCTCCTTGAGTTGAGAAGCGTTAAGTAGTTAGAGCATAATGCCAACTAAGCAAAATGCAGGTGTTTAGCCATATTACTAATGCCAATCAATCTTCCAAATAAACAGAAGACAAATCACTTAATAAACATAAAGACAGAACTAACAAGGAAAACTGTAAGACCACCAATCAAGACAACAGATACAAATAACAAGAACCTATTAAATTTTTTCACAATAATTCTATTAATTTCAGTGTTTTGTTTTTGTTTTTGTCAGTCATAGGGCTTGAACTCTGGGCTTGGGTGCTATCCTTCAGCCCTCAGCTCAAGGCGAGCGCTCTACCACTTGAGCCACAGCACCACTCCCTCACAATAATTCTAATAAACTAGTCTCCCATCCAAATATTAGCTTTACTTATAACCATGTGATCGACATAAGCACCTAACTTACTACTAGTTTGTCTTTTTTCATTAAAATGAGAGCTATTAGACTTATCATTCTTTTTTTTTTGGGGGGGGGGTCCAGTTGTGGGGCCTGAACTCTGGGCCTGGGTGCTGTCCCTCAGCTCTTCAGCTCAAGGCTAGCGCTCTACCACTTGAGCCACAGCGCCACTTCTGGCTTTTTTCTTATGTGGTGCTGAGGAATCGAACTCAGGGGCTCATGCATTGCAAGGCAAGCGCTCTACCACTGAGCCACCTTCCCAGCCCCTAGACATGATTCTTAAATTATATAAATATTCACTATAAACAAATGCAAATTCAGCTTAATGTTTTCATTACAAGTAACCAGAAATTTGTGTAGGAGTTACTGTAATGCTAAGCTTAATTTTAAAATAACCTCGAAGTAAACATTTTAAGAAATTAATTCTCAACTTTTTTTTTTACAATTACTGGACATTAATCAAATTTAGTGAATAGTATATTTTTAACTTTTTTATTCTATAAAAATTATTTGAAATTAAAATTACTGAAAAACTTTTAAGAAAAGATGCATATATTTACTACATTAAATCATGAGAGAAAATTATAGAGCATGCCAAAGAGACTGTATCAAGATTCTCATAACTGGACTATTATTACCATACTTGTTTATTTGGATCCAATCTTTCACTCTCAGAAAAATATTAGTAGGCTAATATTAATCTACTTAAAATACAACTTTGGTTATCTCTCCTGGAGTGTTCATTCCTAGTGGAGAATATGGCCAAGAAAATAAATGATAGTCTTCTCTAGTTGATTTCTTCTTACCAGATTCCAGAGATATAGGCCATGTCTTAATTTTTACAGTCTCAGTACTTAGCCTAATTAATGTCATATAAGGAAATGTCCAAAAAAAGTTTTTTTTAAACTAAACTTGAATAGTAAAATGGTCAGAAAAGTGTTAGGAAATGCTAAAAAACAAACAAGCAAAAAAAAGGATATGTTTCTTTGTGCTACATTTCAACAAGCAACTAAAAAGAAGCCATAGATAGATCTGTTCTGGACAGGTTTAATCACATGATCAACAAGAAGTAACTGTATGAGAGAATGGCACTTTCAGAAAAGAATAGAATGTAGTTAAGGTAAAGCTGGATGGGACAAAGGAAACACATCCTACACAAATAACCACAGAACTCAAAAAGCAAGCAGGAATCCAAACTCAGAAGAGTTGTAGCACTAAAGACCTTTACCTAGAAAGCAGTAAGAATTACAAAAGGATTCTAAGCAGAGGATAATAGTCACATTTGATTTCATAGCAACATTATTTCCACAGAGGTATAGAGAAGTGGTTGCAGCCAGACCAGTTTACCATTTTGATAGCATTTGAAAGAAATGGGGTCCCTAAGCAAGAGAATAAAGAAAAATTGTGTTTAAGAAATATATAAGCTACAGAATCAATGGAACTTGGTGTCTTATTTCATCTAGCAGGGCAAGTAGAAACGATGTAAAAAAGGAGAAGGAAGTAGAGAAGGTAACAGTAACAGATATCACTACAGCTAACATTTACTGAACACTTGTTTATGTGCCAGAAAATACAGTAGTTCTCCCTTTATTTAGTTTTGCTTTCTGCAGTTTCATTTTGTGTTTTTTGTTACCTGTGGCCTGAAAGTATTAAAGGGAAAATTCCAGAAATAATGCAAAAGCTTTAAATAGAATGTCATTATGAACAGTGATAAAATCATGTGCCATCTTGTTCCATTCTGCCAAGAATGTAAATCTTCTATTGAGCACATCCACACTGTAGATATAATACTTTCCCATTAGTCATTAGTCTATTTACGTAGAGGAAAAGCCAACATATATATAATTTGATACAATCCTTGGCTTCAGGCATGTAGAGAACTGTAGAATGTAACTCCTGAGGACAAGCAGGGACTACTGTGTTGCAAGTACTTCACAGTGTTCACTCATTTAAATCCTTCTGTCAATTTTTAAAGTAGGTCCTAATAAGCTCATTTCATAAATGAGGAATGAGGGGGGGCTTACTCATAGAGATGGGAAGGCAGGGATGGTAGGGGGAAAACAAAGGATGAGGCAACAATGCTTGATAAGAAATGTATTCATGGGGCTGGGAAGGTGGCTCAGTGGTAGAGCGCTTGCCTTGCATGCCTGAGGCCCTGGGTTCAATTCCTCAGCACCATATAAGCAAAAAGAAAAAAGCCGGAAGTGGCGCTGCGACTCATGTGGTAGAGCGCTAGCCTTGAGCTGAAGAGCTGAGGGACAGCGCCCAGGCCCAGAGTTCAGGCCCCACGACCGGACCCAAAAAAAAAAAAAAAAAAAGAAATGTATTCATTACTCATGTAATTGTAACCCCTCTGTATGGTATTTTCACAATAAAAAACTTATTTAAAAAAAACAACGAATGAGAATTGATATAGGTCTTGAAGACAAGATAGAAGAAAAAATAAGGGCCAATCAAATCAAAGTCTACAAGATAAAAGAAGCTAACTAAAAATAGGAGGATAGTGGAAGCTATGAGTAAGAAAGTATATTGGGTTCATCTTATGAAAGGTCAAATGCAAATCCTTAATTCTGAAGAAGCAAGAGATTATCATAGGTTTAGAAAGGAAGACTGATTTATACATAAAATTTAAATGAATATTTACCCTTGCTATGGTTAATGAAAGAAGATCCTTGCCTGTTATTCTATTCAGTAAAATTTATTTCCAACAGGGATTTAGAAATCAATGTGTTCAAAATTAAAACTCCCATTTTCCTATAATTTTATCTGCTCATATTCTTTGATTTTCTTCCATTTCCAATTCTAATTAATGCCATTGTATCTTTCTAGATATTCAAGATGGAGTAATTCTTAGGAAAACAGCCTGTGCATTCATACTGCTTAGGATCTAGACTGTGCCTACTCTCTTACCCAGTCTTAGCTCAAATATATTCATGTGGAATCTTACAATTTTACACTCTTGGTTAAGACAGATTACAACTATCTTTGACACTCTGCTTTGACATCAGTCTAGAAGCTCATTGCAGTCAAGAACTAGGCTGACCCACCTTTGAATCCATGTTACTGCCAAGTAAACAGAGGGCTTGAAAATATGATCCTAGGCAGTATGATCCCAACCCTGTCACTCTTAATCATTACTCTTGTTTGGGTCACTAGGTAAATAACAGTATTATTAACCATGCTGGTAAATACAGGAAGAGAATCAGACAGAAGGAAAGACTAATGAAAAGGAATACTAAGTTTCAGACACATTAATTTCAAGGTGACTGCAGATAAAACAGGTAAATAATCCAGTTGGCATCTTGGATATCTCTATAAGACCTGATACCTAGAGCAAGAGATAAATGTTTAACTAAGCAAATCATTCCTCTGTTCAGAGCCTCTGATGGTTTTCAACACCACCTAAAGAATAAAGTCCAGGGGCTGGAAATGTGGCTCAGTGGTAGAGTTCTTGCCTAGTATGCATGAAGCCCTGAGTTTGATTTCTCAGTACCACATAAACAGAAAAAGCTGGAAGTAGCACTGTGGCTCAAGTGGTAGAGTGCTAGCCTTGAGCAAAGGAAGCTTAGGGTCAGTGCCCAGGCCCTAAGTTCAAGCCCCAGGACTGACAAAAAAAGGAAGAAAAAAGAAAGAAGAAGAAGGAGGTGAATTCACCACAAGGTGAATTCAAGCTTTCTGTGTCTTCTACTACTCTTTTGCATTAGTCATTTAATGTAGCTCCTTATTTTTGGCTATTCTTCATCTTTCTCCTTCTTGCCTAAAACAAATCTATGAACTATACTCCCTTTCACCTTCTGTTTTCAAGATCTATCTCAAGGAGCTAGATATGGTGGCCCACAGAATACAAGCTACTCAGAAGGCAAAAATAGGAGGACTGCAATTTGAGATCAATCTGGACAAAAAAAAGTTAGCCGAAACCTCTGTCTCAAACAATAAACTGGATGTAGTGGTACATGGTTAGTCTCAGCTATGAGTGAGGTAGAGTAAGGTAGAAAGATTGAAGTCTGTGGTTGGCCTGGGTAAAAACCAGATATCCAGCTGGGCACTGTGGCTCACACCTATAATCCTAACTACACAGGAGGCTGAGATTGAGGGTCATGGTTCAAAGCTAGCCCAGGCAGGAAAAGTCTGAGACTCTTTTCTCCAACAAACCACCAGAAAACTGGAAGTGGAGCTGTGGCTCAAAGTGGTAGGGTGCTAGCCTTGAGCAAAAAGAGCTCAGAGACAGCATCCAGGCCCCAAGTACAAGCCCCAAAACTGACAAAAACCAAACAAACAAAAAAATGAGATCCCACGATAAAAATAACTAAAGCAAATAGGTCTGGGTATGCTGGCTCAAGTGGCATAGCACCTGCCACTTAAGCAAGCTGAAGGTTCTGAGGTCAAACTCCAGTTCTTTCCCCCCTAAAAAATCCCCTACCTTAAGCCATAACTCCTCCAACACTTCCTAAGTCTTTCCAAGTCAATGTGGTTAAATAAAAAACTTGCCACAGAACAATCCAAAAGACTAACACAAATTAATACACAACGGTTATAAATTATTCTAAAGTTCTTCCAAAATAAAAAAATATATACTATGCTTTATCTTATAGCTTAACATTAAGATTATTATGATTTTTAAGCGGGCAGTCCATGAACAGTTTAGCTCACAAATGTAGTTAGCACAAAAAGAAAATGCTGAAACAAGGATACAGGTTGACCCTTTGTAACACTGAGATGTACAAGACACTATGTTGAAAATGAACTTTTCAACTTGGGAGGGGGAGGGAGGAGTTGGGGAGGAGGGTAGGGAAGAGATGATGGGGAAAAACAAAGGAGGGGGTAACTATGCTTGATAGGAAATGTATTCTTACTTTACTCATGTAACTGTAACCCCTCTGTACAGTATCTTTACAATAATATATACATATATAAAGAAAAAATAAGAGAAAAAAATCCCAGTCCAAAATAACAGTACTTTTTTTCTTTTAACATTTTATTATTAAAAAAATCTTTAAGTAGTTGTACAAAGACATTCCCATTCTACAAAACAGTATATGAATCTACAAGGTGTCTTGACAACATTGTCTCCCATGGCTCCTAAAAAAAAAAAAAAAGTCCTTTGACTTTTCAGTTCAGAAGCTGGTAAATAACTGAAGTAGAGAATTACCTCTTTATATGTAAATAATACTATCTTATGAAGATAATAAGAGTTTACAAGTTACTGGCTTAATTCATCTCTTACCAGTCTTTCAAATAAACTAGAAAGAAAGCCTCAAGGGCCTACATTTTAAACTCATAACAGAATGTCTGTTCCCACCTGCTGTAGAAAACATAAATAATAAAAACAAAAACAATTCTTTACATAGTTCACACAGCAAGAACATAAATTGTTAGGAGGCCGGCCAAAGCTTGCATGAACTGGTTATGGTGCTAACTGCAAACAAATGGAGGAGAAAGGGTTTTGCTTGCTTGAATTGCTTATGGGAGATGGACGTAAAAAGAAGCTAATAAGCTTAGAGAATGGGGAAACTGAAATAACCTAACAGGTAAAAGCACATGAAAACTCAGTACCAAGAATAACATCATTGGGAAACAAGACAGGTTGGCTGAAAACAATTTCCTATATAATCAGAATCCTCATTTTTAGGCAGAGAAAAGATGTACTTCATATGTATAAACATGTTCACAATATATTAATGTCAGAATTCTAATTTTTTTTCAATTCATCTTTCCTCCTCTTTTCCAGTATATAATGCCCTTTGACCAGCAGCTGGGAAGACTCATTAAGTGATCAGCATTCCTTGGACATTCTAAGAGGCTGAACTATTTGTTTCCATAGAAACAGCTTTGTCAGCTAACACAGGATTCAGGCCAAGAATAGTGAAAAGAACTTACATTATGCAAACTGGAAAAACCTTGTCTACTATCTTAAGTTTCTCTTCTCCCCTACCCCCCCCCCACAAAAATTAGGCTAACTTTGTTACTCTGAAAAATAGAAAAGTAAGACAATTAATCAAGTATAAAAGTCTACAGTGCTTTTGAGGGAGATGAGAAGTAAAGAAAGGTTAAATATGATATCCAATACTTCTTTTGCAAACACCTACCATTTTTTAGTACACAGGTAAAAACGCCCTCCCCCACTCTAATCTCCCACAGACATCAAGTAAAATCAATGATGCTGTTTTTACTAGTGCAGTACTAAATGTCAAATGGTTGTCACACTGAAAATTATCTAGCAATTTCTCAAAAGGATAAAATATTCCAGCAATTCTACTAAAAGGAATAAAACAAGAGAAATGATCATCTACGTACACACACACACACACCCCTATGCAAAAATGTCCATAGCAGTATTATTTATAACCAAAGAATAGTGTCCATGATAAATAGGTAACTAAAAAAGTATATAACCAATACATGAATTATTTAGTTAAAAAATTACATTCTACAATAGAGATGAACTGTGAAAACAGAAGATAAAGAAGCCAGTCATAAAAGACCATACATTCTATGACCTCACTTATGAAATGTACAGAATAGGCAAATCTAGAGACAGAAAATATGTTAGTGGTTTCTTACAGCTGGGGATATGTGGGTGGGCAGGAACATTATGACAAAAGTGTACAAGTTCCTTTAGGGAATAATGTAATGTACATATGATGGTTCTATATAATTCTGCATATAGTAATACCACTGAGTTATACACATCAAATGGATGAACTGAATGACACATATATGTTAATTATACCTTAATAAGCCTTTAACACACACACACACACACACACACAGAAAATTCAAATCTTAAAAGACCCACCTTAAGACTCCTAGATCCAATAAACACCTTCAATAATATACCAGTATACAAAAACTTAACATACAAAAGTCAGTAGCTTTTGCACACATAGCGCACAATCACTGGAATGAAGAGTTTATAGTATAGGAGAAAATTTTGCCAGCTATACACCTAACAAGGGATTAATAACTAGAATATACAAAGAGCTCAAAAAACTAACCTCCCAAAGAATCAACAACCTAACTGATAAATGGGCAAATGAATAGACAATTCTCAGAAGTAAAAGTGGCCAATAACTACATGAAATGTCCAATATCCAAAGCCATAAAGGAAATTCGAATCAAGTAACATTGAAATTCCATCTCATTCCAGCCAGAATGGCCAACATCCAGAACACAAACAATAATGAATTCAGGTGAGGATGTGGGGCGGGGGGGGGGGGGGGGGGAGGCACTTTTACTGTTCATGTGAATGTAAACTAATACAATCACTAAATCAGTATGAAGGTTCCTCAAAAAACTAAAAATAGAAGTACCATACAATTCAGCAATACTACTCTTAGGCATATATTTGAAAGAATTTAAGTTGGGATACAATTGAGTCCCTTGTATAACTGTGTTTACTGCAGCACTGTTTACAATAGACAAATTATGCAAACAACCCAGATGTCTTACAACACATGAATGGGGTCAAGAAAACTGTTACATATACATATTAAGAGTATTCCGCTATAAAGAAGAATGAAATAATGCCATCTGCAGGGGACTAGAGACTGTGATATGCTAAGTGAAGTAAGCCAGGTTCAAAAGGACAATGGTCACATGTTTTTTCCTCAAACATATACAAAACTCACATAGGACCATAATACTATATATAGCAAGGAGGAAGAGGAAAACAAAGAAAATGTTTGCAATTGTAGAACTGCTGAGGGGAAAAACACTGAAAAGGAAAAGAGAATGTTAAGAAAACTGTTACATATACATATTAAGAGTATTCCGCTATAAAGAAGAATGAAATAATGCCATCTGCAGGGGACTAGAGACTGTGATATGCTAAGTGAAGTAAGCCAGGTTCAAAAGGACAATGGTCACATGTTTTTTCCTCAAACATATACAAAACTCACATAGGACCATAATACTATATATAGCAAGGAGGAAGAGGAAAACAAAGAACATGTTTGCAATTGTAGAACTGCTGAGGGGGAAAACACTGAAAAGGAAAAGAATGTTAGAGGGTGAACAATAACCAAATATACCATGCATCTGTGAATTAAGACAGGAAAATTTAGAAAGCTGTTGAAAAAAATTGGGAAGTAGGGATGGGGAAAGTGAGAGTAAACAAGAAATACTGAATATGCCTGTAGGAAATACCGTGGTGAAATTCCTTTGAACAATCAGGATACACACACCAAAAAAAGAAAAAAAAGAACACAAAACAGAATCTATGTTTCAGTGACTGAGGAGGTAAAGGATAATGAATATATAGGCAAAGCACTTTAGGCATCATGTATGAAAATGGAACAATGAAGCTGCTGAAGGGAGGAGGTTTGAAAGAGAATTGAGTTGAATGAGTCTGATCAATATACATTGTTTGGTATGTAAGTATATAAAAATTAAACCATTTTGTAGAACTGATAAAATAAATTAATGGGTACTGGTTATTTATGCTTATGACTATAATCTTAGCTACTCAGGTAGCTGAAATCTGAGGATCATGGCTCCAATACAGCCCAGGCAGAAAAGTCCAAGAGACTCTTATCTCCAACTAACTAGCAGAAAGCTAGCTGTAAGTGGAGCTTTGACTCAAATGGTAGAGAACCAGAGCTCAAGGTTCTGAGTTCAAGCCCCAGGGATAACAACAACAAAACAAGAAGTATTACTAAAAACACCAACTCTCACCAATATTGGTAAAAATGTCAAGAGGTAGGGACCACTTATCAGTCTCTTAAAAATTTAAACCTACACTTAAAGCCAGGCATGGGTGGTTTTAGGATTATAGGTGTGAGCCACCCATGCCTGACTCTGAATAGACTTTTCTTAAGAGAAAACACAAGAAAGCTCAACAATGTTAACGACTAGGGAAATGTAAATTAAAACTACGACAGCCAGGCGCTGGTGGCTCACACCTGTAATCCTAGCTACTCAGGAGACAGAGATCTGAGGATCTCAGTTCAAAGCCAGCCCAGGCAGGAAAGTCTGTGAGACTCTTATCTCCAATAAACCACTAGAAAACTGGAAGTGGCACTGTGGCTCAAGCGGTAGAGCGCTCACCTTGAGCTGAAGAGTGCAGGGGCAGCACCCAAGCCCAGAGTTCAAGCCCCACAACCGACAAAAAAAACCCAACAAACTACATTATTTTATACTTATCAGTATATTAAACTTGTCAGTAGATTAAATCTGACAATTTAATATTGGTTTGTCAAAGCAACATCTACATTTTTATATGTTCATTGCAGGACAATTCACAACAGTTAAGTTACAGAGTCAACCTAAGAGTTGATAAATGGACAAAGTAAAATGAAAAAATGAATGTATGTACACAATGGAATACTATTTGGTCATTAAAAAGAAGGAAACTCACTTTTTTTTGGTGCCAGTCCTGAGGCTTGAGGCCCTGAGCTTTTTTTTTTTTTTTTTTTTTTTTTGCTCAAGGGAACACTCTAACCACAGTGTCACTTCTGGCTTATTATTATTAGCTAGAAATAATAATCTCATGAACTTTTCTGCCCAGGCTGACTTTGAACCACAATTCTCAGATCTCAGTCTCCTGAGGAACTAGGATTACAGGTATGGGCCATTGGTGCCTGGTAGAAAATGTCGCTTTCATAAATATGAAAAGACTTGGAGAGTATTGTGCTAAGTGATTTAAGCCAAATACAGAAAGACGAACACATTTTCATCTAGGTGTAGAGCAGAATGGTGGTTTCAGAGGGTCATGGGTGGGGGAATGGGAAGATGACAGTCATAAGGCAAACAGTCTCAGGAAGAAAAGGAATATATTTTTGCATACATGACAAACGTAGAGCATTATATGTTTCAAGAATTTTGGATATTTTCAACCATAAAAAATGTAGAAGGTATGAGAAGAATCTGATAACACAAGAGACTAGATTCTGAAGCTAAAAGGAGAAAAAGAGAACAATAAATCCCAAGGTGGATTGGGAGGCAGAAAACAACAGAAAAAAATGGCAGAAGAAAAGCAGCAAGGAGTTCTAAGCTAGTCTCTGCCTCCCTAATTGGGGTAGAGGAAGCTAAGACAACATTACAAGATCAGAAAGATATATCTGTTTTTATTTTTGTGTTAAGATACTGGAGCATAGTGGTAATTAGTCCTCATTAGCAATTATCACAAACACAAGGTTGTGGTTTGACAATTACAATATATTCTGTTGCCAAGCTTCCTTACACTGAGTGGAAAAGCATCCAAACACAGCATCTTAAGTACTGAAATTGATTATTTGATAATTGAGCCATAATCTTCCAATGTAATAACCAGGAAAATACATCATAACCCAGCTACAATTCAATTTTATGTAATCTGTGAGAAATCACCAACCAAAAGGACACAGAGATAGAGATTTCTACCAAAATTTGCCCTAAGCTATATAAGCAGCAACAGCAGAAAAAAAAATCTTCACTATATTCATTGGGTGCCAATGTCTCACAGCTAAAAATCTGGAGGAGGAAGAGATCTCAGAACTCTGGTTTGAAGCCAGTCTGGGCAGGAACATCTGTGAGGCTCTTACCTCCAATTAAGCTTTATGAAAAAAGCCAGAAGTAGACCTGTGGCTCAAGTGGTAGAAAGCTAGCCTTGAAGGGAAAAAAAAAAATCAATCAGGGACAATACCTAGGTCCTGAGTTCATGCCACAGGACTGGTACTTGCACAAGGGTGCATGTGCACATAAGTACGTGCGAGTGTGCATGCACGCACACACACACACCATCATTAAATTAATAACTAAACAGGTAGCATCTCTCCCTCTAAAGCTAACAACTCCCCAATAAATGACTTAAGTGATAATGAAGAAGAAATATAAAAAACTTTAAAAAATGTAAAACAAAGATCAATAAAACTAATAAGGGTATAAGCAGCTGAACAAATTCAAACAGGATACAATTAAAGAATTCAGATAGCTGAATGAAATAAATAAGACAACAGGATATGAAAAAAGAATTCTATAAAGATACAGAAATTTTTTTTTGGTTCCGGTTGTGTGGCTTGAACTCTGGGCCTGGGCACTGTCCCTTAGCTCTTCAGCTCAAGGCTAGCACTCTACCACTTGAGCCACAGCACCACTTCCGGCTTTTTTCTTTTTGTTTATGTGGTACTCAGGAATCGAACCCAGTGCCTCATGCATGCAAGGCAAGCGCTCTACCACTGAGCCACCTTCCCAGCCCAAGATACAGAAATCTTGAAAAGAAAAATTGGAATCTTGGAACTTAAGAGCTTAATAGCCCAAATAAAAACCCAACTGAAAGCCTAGACAATGGATCAGAACAAGTTAAAAATGGTTCAGTCAGGATTGAATCCGAAGTAAAGGAATTAGATCAAGCAAAGATGTTGAAAAACAAAACAAAACAGTAAAGGTCTTACAAGACCTCCTGGACTCAATCAAAAGATCAAGCCTTTGTCAAAAGCCAGTTACTGGTGGCTCAGGTATTATATTCCTAGTTATATTCCTAGCTATTTAGGAGGCTGAGATGTGAGGATCATAGTTTAAAGCCAGCCTGAGCAAGAAAATCTGTGTGACTCTTATCTCCAATTAACCACAAAAAAGCCAAAGTAGTTTAAGCGGCAGAGCACCAGACTTGAGCAAAAAAGCTAAGTGATAGCACCAAACCCCTGAGGTTCAAGCCCCAGCATACACACATGCATGCACACACACATGCATGCACGCACACATACATGCGATTAAATTTTAGCTGGGAACTAGTGGATGATGTTTATAATCCTAGCAACTCAGAATGGCTGAGATCTGAAGATTGTTGTGTAAAGCCAATGCATGCAGACAAATCACTGAGACTCTTATTTCTAATTAACCAGCAAAAAATCTGAAATGTAGATATAACTCAAGTAGTCAAATGCCAGCCATCAGTAAAGAAGGCCAAGCTAAACAGCAAGAGTCTCTTGAGTTCAAGCCCCAGGTTTTGTTTTGCTTTTTTTTTAAAATTTTTTTATTGTAAAGATACTATACAGAGGGTTACAGTTACATGAGTGAGGTAATGAGTACACTTCCTCTTGAACATTGTTACCCCCTCCATTGTTTTCCCCCTACCATCCCCTCCCTCCCTCCCTTCCCCAGGTTCTTTTTTTTTTTGATTGTGATTAAGTGATTACATAATTTCCGGAAATTCACAGTATTGTGGAATAATGATGCTCATTTAAAGTCACAAGTTCATTCTAACTTTCCTGGAGCAAACTGTCTATCACAGTCTGTAATATATAATGGTGCTCACATGTTATATACCATATATGTGATCAGCAGCATGGGGATATTTGGTAGTGGTTCAACCAGATGAGTGGGAGTTCTTTGTTTCTTAAGTCCTGTTAGTTTTGTCATATCACCTAACATTTTGGATTTATCATCCACTTATCAGGGAGACCATGTACTGTTTGTCTCTTCGTTCTTGGCTTACCTCGCTCAACATGATTCCTTCTAGCTCCATCCATTTCCCTGCAAATGCCATTATTTTGTCATTTCTAATGGCTGCATAATATTCCATTGTGTATAGATACCACAGTTTTTGGATCCATTCATCTGTGGTGGGGCATCTAGGTTGTTTCCATATCCTAGCTATTGCGAACAGTGCTGCAATAAACATGGAGGTGCACGTGTCCTTGTATATTGGTTCCTGTTGTTCAGGGTAGATGCCTAGAAGTGGTATGACTGGGTCGTAAGGGAGGTCAATCTTCAGCTTTCTAAGGACCCTCCAGACTGCTTTCCAAAGTGGTTGTATGAGTGTACATTCCCACCAGCAGTGTAATAGCGTTCCTTGTTCTCCACATCCCCTCCAGCGTTTGTCGTTGGCTGATTTGTGGATGTGGGACATTCTGACTGGGGTAAGGTGGTATCTCAGGGTTGTCTTTATTTGCATTTCCTTCAACACCAGGGATGATGAACATTTCCTCATGTGTTTCTTTGCCATTTTTATTTCTTCATTTGAGAAGTCCCTCTTTAGTTCCCTTGCCCATTTAGTAATTGGTTTGTTAGGTTTGGGAGGGATTAGTTTCTTGAGTTCCCTGTATATACCTGTTAACCCCTTGTCTGATATATTGCTGGTAAATATTTTTTCCCAATTAGTTGGTTGTCTTTCTAGCTTGATTGCGATAGCTTTATCTGTGCAGAAGCTTTTTATTTTAAGGTAGTCCCATTTGTCGAGTCTCTCTCCAACTTGTTGTGACCCTGGGACTCTGTTCAGGAAGTTCCTTCCTGTGCCTATTAGTTCAAGTGTCTCTCCTACTCTGTCCTGCAGTAGTTTCAGAGATTCAGGTTTAATGTTAAGGTCTTTAATCCATTTTGAGTTGATGTTGGTGCATGGTGATAGGCTGGGGTCCACTTTTAGTTTTCTGCATGTGGCTGCCCAGTTTTCCCAGCACCAGCGGTAGAAGAGGCTGTGTTTCTTCCATTGTATGTCTTTGGCTCCTTTGTCGAATATCAGCTGGCTGTAGGCCTGTGGATTTATTTCTGGATCTTCTATTCTGTTCCATTGGTCTTCGGGTCTGTTTTTGTGCCAGTACCATGCTGTCTTTGTTATTATAGCTCTGTAGTAGAGTTTGAAGTTCGGCATGGATAGCCCTCCCATATTGTCTTTATCCCCTAGAATTGTTTTGGCTATTCTAGGTCTTTTGTTGTTCCATATGAATTTTTGGACTGTTTTCTGTATTTCAGTGATATACATCATTGGGATTTTAATAGGAATTGCGTTGAATTTGTATATTAGTTTTGGAAGTATTACCATCTTTACTATATTAAGTCGGCCTATCCAGGAGCATGGGAGGTCTTTCCATTTCCTAGTGTCTTCTGCAATTTCTTTCTTTAACTTTTTATAGTTCTCATTAAATAGTTCTTTCACATCTTTGGTTAGGTTAATTCCTAAATATTTTATTTTTCGGGAGGTTATTGTGAATGGGGTTGCTCCCTTTATTTCCCTCTCTTCCTGTATATTATCAGTGTATAGGAAGGCAACTGATTTTTGTGGGTTTATTTTGTATCCTGCTATTTTGCCGAAGTGATTTATGATTTCTAAGAGTTTGGGGATGGAGTTTTTGGGATCGTGGAGGTATAGTATCATGTCGTCTGCAAAAAGGGATAGTTTAACTTCTTCTTTCCCTAATGTCTTTTTCTTGCCTTATTGCCCTGGCTAAGGGTTCTAGGACTATATTGAAGAGGAGTGGAGACAGTGGGCATCCTTGCCTTGTTCCTGATTTTAGGAGAATTGGTTGTAGCTTTTCCCCATTAAGTATAATATTGGTTATTGGTCTGTCATAAATGGCTTTTATTGTTTTTAGAAATGTTCCTTCTATTCCTATTTTCTCCAGAGCTTTTAGCGTGAATGAATGTTGAATTTTGTCAAAGGCCTTTTCTGCATCTGTGGCGATAATCATGTGATCCTTGACCTTGGCTCTGTTGATATGTTGGATTACATTTATTGACTTACGTATGTTAAACCATCCCTGTGTCTCTGGGATGAAGCCTACCTGGTCATAGTGAATTTTTTTTTATGTGTTTCTGGATTCTGTTAGTTAGAATCTTGTTAAGGATCTTTGCATATGTGTTCATCAAGGAGATTGGCCTGTAATTCTCCTTTTTGGTTGGGTCTTTGCCTGGTTTGGGGATGAGTGTGATATTGGCTTCGTAGAATGAGTTTGGGATAGCTCCCTCCTTCTCTGTTTCTCTGAAGAGCTTGAGGAGTATGGGTATTAGTTCTTGTTTAAAGGTCTTATAGAATTCTGCTGTGAATCCATCTGGTCCTGGGCTTTTTTTTGTTGGAAGACTTTTGATAGCTTCCTGTATCTCATTATAGGATATTGGCTTATTTAATTGGTTAACTTCTTCTTTGCTCAGTTTGGGCAACTTGTATTTCTCTAAAAATGCATCCATTTCTGCCCAATTTTCTTCCTTTAGAGAGTATAGCTTTTGAAAGTAGTCTGTTAGAATTGTTTGGATATCTTGGGTACGTGTTGTGATATTTCCCGTGGCATCCCTAATCCTATTAATATGGGTTTCCTCTCTTCTTTTTTAATTAATCTAGCCAATGGGCCATCAATTTTGTTTATTTTTTCAAAGAACCAGCTTTTTGTTTGGTTTATTTTGGTTATGGTTTTCTGATTTTCTAATTGGTTAATCTCTGCTTTTAATTTGGTTATCTGGCTTCGTCTAGTAGCTTTAGGTCCCATTTTTTTCTTGTTTTTCTAGCTGTTTTAATTGCAACATGAGATTATTTACTTGGTCTGTCTCCATTCTCTTGATGTGGGCACTGAGGGCAATAAATTTGCCCCTCAGGACTGCTTTTGCTGTGTCCCACAAGTTTCTTTGTGAGGTGTTTTCATTTTCATTGAGTTGTAGGAAATGCTTTATTTCTTCTCTGATCTCTTCTGTTATCCAGGCATTGTTAAGGAGTGTGCTGTTCAATTTCCATGTATTAGAGAAATTTCTGCGGTATGCTAGCTTGATTCCACTGTGGTCAGATAGGATACAGGGGATTATGTCGATCCCTTTGTATTTGCTTAAGTTCCTTGCATGAACTATGATATGGTCTATTTTGGAGAAAGTTCCGCGAGCTGCTGAGAAGAATGTGTACTGTGTTGTTTTAGGGTGAAATACTCAGTAGATGTCAGTTAATTCCGCTTGGAGTATGGCCTCTCTTAATTCGGTAGCTTCTTTGCCAATCCTCTGGTTGGTAGACCTGTCCTTTGGTGAGAGTGGTGTGTTAAAGTCTCCTAGTATTATCGTATTGGGATCTATTTTATTCTGTAAGTTTGAGAGCATTTGTTTGACATATCTGGGTGCACCAATATTTGGGGCATATAAGTTGATGATGGTTATATCCTCCTCTTGGATTGTTCCCTTTATTAATATGTAGTGTCCGTCCTTGTCTTTCTGTACTGATTTTAATGAAAAGTTTATTTTGTCAGATATCAGGATAGCTACACCTGCTTTCTTACTGGGGGCGTTTGATTGGTAGATCCTTTTCCACCCCTTCACTCTGAGTTTGTTTGTATGTTTGGCTGAGAGGTGGGTCTCCTGAAGGCAACAGATGGATGGGTCTTGTTTTCTGATCCAGTCCTCAGTTCGTTTTCTTTTAATTGGCGAATTCAGCCCATTTATATTAAGAGAAAGTATAGAGAGATGCATTGTTGTCCCTGCCATTCCGTTTTCCTAAGTTTTTCTTCTTTCCTTTCCTCCTGTGCTTGCTCAGTTAGGCTTTGAGTAACGCCTGTTTGGGGCAGGCCCCAGTTCCTGGTTGCTTTCTTCAGGTTGTGTCCCCCCTCTTAGAATTCTTTGTAATGCTGGCTTAATGTTTATGTATTCATTTAGTTTTTCTTTGCTATTAAAAGTTTTCAGTTCTCCATCGAATGTGAATGCTAGCTTTGCCGGGTATATCAGTCTGGGTTGGCAGTTATTGGCTCTCAGGGCTCGTATGGTGCTTTCCCAGGCTTTTCTTGCATTCATTGTTTGTGTGGAGAGATCTGCAGTGATTCTTATTTTTTTCCCGTTGTAGTATAGCTCCTTCTTCATTTTTGCTGCGTGCAGGATTGTTTCCTTATTATTCAGATCTATCATTTTTACTATAATGTGTCTAGAAGTGTTTCTCCTGGGGTCTTGCTTGTTGGGTGTTCGATAAGCTTTTGTGATGTAGTTAAGATGGTCATTTTTGAGGTGGGGAAATTTTTCATTGATTATATTGTTAAATAGGTGTTGCATTCCCTTGCTCTGGAATTCCTCACCTTCGTCCACTCCAATTATGCGAAGGTTAAATTTTTTAGCATTATCTGCTTGCTGTGGATTATCCCTTTGGTTTAATTTGAGTGATTTTTCCATATCTGTCACTTTTTGGTCCAGTTGGTGTATTCTGTCTTCTGTATCTGACACTCTACCTTCCATTTCATTCACTCTGTTGACAGTGGCTTCTATTGTGGTTTGCATGGAGGAAATGGATCCCTTTATGGATTCAATGTTGGTTCTCAGAGTACTGATCTCACCTCTCAATGAGGTATGCATTACCTCTAATTTGGCATTTATCTCACTTCTTACTGAGGTTTGTGCAGCTTCTATTTTTGCATGCATCTCTTGTTTGATACCCTGTATCTCTTTGGATAGTTCATCCTTGTGCTCTTTCAATTTCTGATCAATTTCTTGCTTTATTTCTTGAGTCATTGCCTCTAGCAACCCTTGGATGTAGCTTTTGTCTTCCATTCCTGCTTTGCTCCCACTGGGGCTCTCCCCTGCGTGGCTGCTGGCTTTTGAGATGAGCTTGCTGTCCTGGGTGGTGGTAAACCTTGTGATTTTTCTCTGTGATTTTCGCATGGAGGTTCAGGAGACTGCTCTTCAATTTTGTTTTGGTGTGTCTGTCTTTGCTTGGTTGCTGATTCTGTATTGGTAGAGAGAGTCTATGCCTGATCTGGGTTCTGTTGGGAGCCTATTTCCAGCTGTTATTCTGACTTACTTAGGATTCTCAGCTCTCTGCTGTAGATTGCTGGCAGTTCCCGCCTTTGGAAGGGTTGAGCAGTCTAGACTGCTTGTGTTTGCTCCTACGGGTGCTCTTGTGAAGAACAGATGCTCTGGATGCACTCTCCCAAATACTGGAGTCTGCTATGGGCCCCTGATGTGTTTTTGTTTATTTGTTTTGGGCTGGTTGTGGGCCTGAACTCTAGGTTTGGGTGCTGTCCCTCAGCTTTTCAGCTGGCACCCTACCATTTGAGCCACAGCACCACTTCTGACCCTTTTTGCTTTTGTGATGCTGAGGAATCAGATCCAGGGCCTCATACATCCAAGACTATCACTCTATTGCTGAGCCACCTTAACAGTCTGAGCTCCTGCTTACTATCAGGTGCTGGCAGCCTGTGTTGCCCAATTCCCAGTCTAGGGTATATGGGTGGAGTTTTGGTGGGGTTTGGTCTTCTCTTGTCCTGGGCCTCCAGGTCTTTTGTTGTCACAGGCGTGCTTCCCGGGGAGTGTTGTTTCCTGGTTTTCTCCCCTCTGTTGAGGCGTATGCTCAGCTTTTTACTTCAGTTGGGAGGAGTTGGTTGTGTTGTTCAGGTGCCAGATCCCCGGGCCTGGTTCCGGCCCCAGCCTGGAGCGCGCTTGTTAGGCCTGTGCTGATGTGTATACCACCTAGGTTATGCAGCCTGGAGCGCACTCGTTAGGCCTGTGCTGATGTGTATACCACCTAGGTTATACAGCCTGGGGGACACAGTTCAAATTTCTTCTACTGTTGGTAGTCTTGACCCAAGGGGCGCTGTTCCTGGCTTGGGCACTTAAGCTCCCTTCCAGGGCGCTCTTGCTCTAGCCTGGCCAGCTGAGTGTGCTCCACGGGCTGGTGGAGTTCTCAAACAGTTCCCAGTTTTAGTGGGTCCTGTGGTCCGGGTGTTGGGGTAGGGAGTCTAGGTCAGGGTCTGGGGATTCCCTCCAGCTCTGGTCTCCCTTGAGGGATACACTTCCCCTGTGGGGTACTCACCCTGGAGCTGGTTGTTTCTGTGTGGTGTAGGTCGTCAGTTGTTGTTGCAATCCGAGTTCGGTTGGGGTGGTTGCGGGTTGGGTTGGGCAGTTGTGGCTCTGTGTGATTCTTTTCTGTCTCCGCCTCTGTCGAAGCTGTTGGGTCAAAAGTGTCCACGCTCAGGCAGCTTCTTCCCAGTGTCTCTGGGGCCCGAGCGGCCCCGCCGGGTCGTTGCGATCGCGATCGGGCGGGCGGGTGGTCTGCCGACAGGTCCCTTTGTCGCGATGCTGGTGCCGAGCGGCTTTGGCGGGATGGAGCCTCTCTGCTCGGGTGGAGAGTGAGGGGTGGGGGTGGGATCCTCGTGGAGACTCCCGGCTGGTAGGTTTCTCTGTTCCTGGCGATCCGCTGTTCTGCAAACCGGTACCTGGTGATCTGAAAGCGGCCCCCTGTGTCTCTGCTGTGTCTCTGGGGCTCCCGCAGCCCCCGCCGGGCCGGCTGGCCGGCGGCTTGTCGCACTGCCGCGCGGCCAGTAAAGGTTGGGGGAGGGGTCTTTGCTTTTCTCTGTTCTGAAATTCTTCTTTTCCTCTTTTTCTTTTTTTGTTATTCTCCGCCTCTGGTTTTTCTCTGAGTGTTCGTCTTTTTGTTGTTGTTGGTCTCTTGGGGAGATTAAGCATTGGAACTCGAACTCTCTTTTTGGTTGGAGAGAGCTGTGGCGTTTCCCTACTGCCCCGTCGCCATCTTGGTCCCCCAAGCCCCAGGTTTTGAATAGATATAATCACTGAAAAAGTGCTGAATGTGAACACCACATTCACCAAGTAAATGAAACCTGAAAACAAGCAGGAAAAACTATGCTCATATCTGAAAAACCAGAAATCAAGCCAAAATTAGTTAGCAACAAATGTTAGCAGATATGTGGGGTGGGGGTGGGGGAGGGGGGGGGCGGAACAACCATACTGCACTGTTGGTAGGAATGTAATACACTAGTACAATCACTCTGGACCAGAAGTCTGGAGGTTCCTCAAAAAACCAAACACAGGGTCTGAGAAGGTGGCTCAGTGGTAGAGCACTTGCCATGCATGCATGAGGCCCTGGGTTTGATTCCTCAGCACCACATAAACAGAAAGGGCTGGAAGTGGTGCTGTGGCTCAAGTGGTAGAGCGCTAGCCTTGAGCTCAAGAGCTGAGGGACAGGGCCCAGAGTTCAGGCCCCATAACCAAAACAAAAACAAAAACCCACAGACCTTCCGTATTATCTAGACATACCACTCCTAGGCAGGAGAATCACAGTTCAATCCCAGCTTGGGCAAAAAAAAAAAAAAAAAGACAATTTCAATTTATGGCTTGTTTTATGTTTCAATTTATGGCTTGGTGTGACTGTGCAAGCCTGTAAGCCCAGCTACTTGGTATTCATTTTGTTTAACTTTAAGCTCATTTGAAGAAGTTACACCATTGCAATCCTCCCTGTGTATACCATACTTGTAGTCAGTATGTGTGTGTCTATATGACCCTGAATGTTTTCATATGTTCATAATTTAGATCCAATTTCTAGTTATTTAGGAAATATAAATAGGAGGAATGTGATGCAGCCAGTTCTGGCAAAATCATGAGATTTTCTCCCCAAAATAACTAAAGCAAAGCTAGGTGCTCATGGCTCACATCTGTAATCCTAGCAACTCAGGAAGTTTAGAGCTAAGATCAAGGTTCAAAGCTGGTCTAGGCAGAAAAGTCTATGAGGCACTATATCCAACTAACAATTAACAAAATACTAGACCAAAGGTATGGCTCAAGTGGTAGAGCACCAGCCACAAGCAGCCAATCTTGAAGCCATTAGTTCAAGCACTAGTATCAGCAAAAACTGAACAAAAGAAGCCAAAACAAAGAAAAACAAAAACACTAAAGCAAAAAGAGCTGAGAGTGGGGCTCAACTGGTAAAGGACTTACCTAGCAAGCACAAGACACTGAGTTTAACTTACCATATTATTAAAAGAAAGATTCTGAGTTCAGTGCTTTGGGTACCTTCCTAGAATTTTCTTTGACTTGACCATTCAAACAATAAAATTCCATGAGAAATCAAACCACCTAACAATCTCTTGCTTTCTTTATTCTTAATTTTGGTGCTAGTTCTGGGGCTTGAACTCAGGGCCTGGGCACTGTCCTTGACTTTTTTTTTTTTTTTTTTAGATCAAGGCTAGCAGTCTACCACTTGAACCACAGCTCTACTTTTAGCTTTTTCTTTTTTGTAAGTTTGTAAGATATGAGTCTCATGGACTTTACTGCCTAGGCTGGCATGAAACAGCGACCCTCAAATCTTAGCCTCCTGAGTAGTCAGGTTCACAGGTATGAGCCACTAACACCAGGCAGCCTGCTTGTTTTTTAATGCATAACAGTTGGCTTTGGAGTTAAAATATTTCCAGGAATCCGGGCGCCGGTGGTTTACGCCTGTAATCCTAGCTACTCAGGAGGCTGGGATCTGAGGATCTCGGTTCAAAGCCAGCCCGGGCAGGAAAGTCTGTGAGACTCTTATCTTCAATAAACCACCAGAAAACCGGAAGTGGCACTGTAGCTCAAGTGGTAGAATGCTCGCCTTGAGCTGAAGAGCTCAGGGACTGATCCCAGACCCAGAGTTCAAGCCCCCCAACCCCCCCCCCCAAATATTTATATATTTCCAGGAAAACATAGGGATGCATGTGGCAAATCTGGGTATCACTGTTATGGTATCATCATGCATTATAAAGAAGTATAGGGGTGGCTAGAGATCCTGATTCCTTTCTTCCCTCTCCAGCACTGAGAGTTGAATCCAAGGCCTCATGCATGCTAAAGCATGTACCAGTGAGCTACAATCCAAGCCCCTATGATTTTTTAAATAGTCTCTATACGGTACACACGCACGTGTGTGTGCATACACACACATATAAATGAAAAGACTTTTGTTTTGAAATGAAAAGAAAAAATTCTCTACTTGTTCATATCAGACACAAAGTTCAAGGTCTTTGGAGACCATACATTCATAACAGGAATTGGTCAGGAACCAAATAGTATCAAAGGTATCAAATGGCTGGTTATTTGAACTCTCCCTTTATCACTTTCAACTCAGTAATAAAAGATTAAATACATTCCAAAAGGTTAGTAATATTTTTGAAAAAGGCACTAGTAGAAAAGATTAATAGATATTATTTTCTAACTAGCTAGAAACGAGGTTTTAAAATGACCTGTAGTATAGCTTTTCTGTATATGGGGAGCAATCAAGAATGCATGAGGTCTGCTTGGAGAATAGATACAGTCTAGATAAGAAACAGAGCCAATGTAAGAGATATAAGATAAAGCCAGAACTGACTCTAAATGCTAAGCTAAATTGTTTGAATTTTCTCCTGCAAGCCATGAGGATATAGGCTTCCAAGAAGAACAAAATGGCTGTTTACAAAGCTAAATCTATACTTTAACCAGAGTAGATTATGGGAAAATATAAGTACAGCAGCCAATAAAGACAATGTTTTAATACTTTACAAGGGAAGGACAAAAGAAGAAGCAAAAGTAGACAGGGATAACTTCAAACAATAGTTATTACAAAGATGATGTGACAGGATCTGGAGACCAGGAAGGAAACAATTTTAAAATACTTAGTATAACAACTGAACCTTAGAGAATTACAAAACCTGAAAACAGGAAATTGTATGAGAATCAGGTCACCTCCCTATTTCCACCTCTGGAGAGGGGAGGATGACAATAGTATTAAGAAAAAATAAATTCCATTTTTAAAGTACTGCATTTAAAGTGAGAATTTTTAGCAGACTGTTAATTGCTAAATAGGACACTAAGAAGATGAGCTAGAAATTAGTTTGCGAGTAACTTACATAGTCATATCTTAACATTTGTTAAGCACTTTGGTTTCTACAACAGACTTCAAGTCTATTTCCTAGTTTTATCCCTACAATTTCCCTAAAAGGTGGCAGGTAAAAATCAAGTCACAAAGCTAAAATGGAATAGTACAGAAATTGCAATTCAAATGGGAGAATACTTATGTGGATCTACAATGCCATGTTACCTTTCTGTGAGTTGGTACCAAGCTAACTACATGCTTACTTCAAAAATCACACAATTATATTTCCTTTAAAATACAGAGAAAATATTTTCCCTCAACTGATTTTCATATATGTTTAGTTAATACACTACAAGTTTACTTTATTGCCCAACTGTGGTAACATTTATTGTTCAAAGTTCTTATAAATTGAGTTAACCAAAGCACCAAAGGCAGTCAGGTGGATAAATGTCAGAAATGTGTGAGTTTTCCTACTGCATATGAAAAATGAAACTATACCAACATCCTAGTTTCCTACGTGGAAAATAACATATATAAAATATATTGTTTTCTTTTCTTTACTGTTCTATTTCAGTACATGTCTTAATTGGAAAAATTGTTTTTTTGTTTTGTTTTGTTTTGTTTTTGTGCCAGTATTTGGGCCCTGGGTGCTGTCCCTTAGCTTTTTCACTCAAAGCTAGTTCTCTACCATTGAGCCATACCTCCGCTTCTGGCTTTTTACTGGTTAATTGGAAATAGAAAGTCTCTTGGACTTTCCTGCCTGGGCTTGATTCAAACTATAATTCTCAGATCTCAGCCTTCCTAGCAGCTAGGATCACATGCATGAGCCACTGGTACCTGGCAGGCAAATTTTTAATAATAAAATAAAAACAAATACCCTAAAAGTGCAAGAGACCAACATATTAGCTAAGTCAGCTAGCATCTTGTGGTAAAAATTTAAGTAGCTGGAGCAGCCTACCTATAACATCCCTAAATATATTTATTATGATCCTAATTCCAATTATTTTCCTCCATAATATCTTACATATACCCCACATTTTTCCCCCCTTAGACCACGACCACTATCTCTTGCACCGTCTGCTCAATTAGTCTCTCTCTTTGCAAACTGTTTGCTATAGTACTCCCTGATGAAGTTCCTCAGATTCCTCTACCACAATAGTGTTCTTTTGGAAGTTTGTTGCCTTTCCCTTTTTAAAGTTGTAGGTTTATTGTTTTATTATTGTTGTTGTTGTTGGTGGTGGTGGTGGTCGTGGAGATTGAACTCAGAGTCTGGGTACTGTTCCTGAGTGCCCAAGGATAGTGGCTCTGCTACTTTGAGACATAGTTCCATTTCCAATTTTTTGGTGGCTAATGAGAAAGAAGAGTCTTACAGTGACTTTCCTTCCAGGCTGGCTTGGAATCACGATCCTCAGATCTCAGCCTTCTGAGTAGGTAGGATTACAGGCATGAGCCACCAGTGCCTAGTGTTTATCATCTTTATACTATTTTGAAGAATGGTTGTTTCAGAATAACAAAATTATTTCTGAAAAAAGTTGATAATAATTACTATTGTATCTTGGTAACTGTTCTTGAATTATGTAACTCTGCACTCTGCATTAAAGATTTTTAACTTACAAAAAAAATACAGAGTTCAACCCCCACGACCAATTTAAAAAAAAAATACAGTTGAGGGTTTAGTATGCAGCATTCATTCATTGAGCCAAGCACCTGGCATGCATTACCTCATTTAACCTCAAAACAGTCTCCTTATTCTGTACAAGGCACAAACTTTGTCCAATGTCAAAAACAGCTGAACTTGAAGCCTGTTTGACTTTAGAGCTCTCTGAAAATTATTGTGAAGGACACATTTCAAGTTTCTTAGCCTCACATTCATATGGCTCCCCTTGACTTGGTTCAAGAGCATTTTTCCCACTTTATTTCTCCCTCTATTTCCCAAATTGAACAATTTGCTATACATGCCCTGCAATTTCCTACTCCCACAGCCATGATATAGTTTCTTGTACCCAGAAAAAAAAAAAACTTTCCTGTTCAACTTTTTAATCTGTTTAATTTTACTCTTACATGAAGTATTTTATGAAATCTTCCTTAAATCTGCTTATTCTCTTCTACAACCTACCTTTCTGGGGTACTTAGTCTATGTAGTTAGACTTCTGTACCATTTACTTTCTACCTTGAAATACAAGTGCTAGTTTCATTAATTGAAGTAGACTGTAAACTCTCTGAGGCAGATATACTATCTAATTCATATCCCATGAGCTCATACTATTACAACAAAGTAGTCCTCCCTTTAGCCAGTTTCAGTTACTCACTGTCAACAAGGGTGAGTACAGTATAAAATATCTTGAGAGACAAAATAGTTCCCACCTGTAATCCTAGCTATTCCACAGGCTGAGATCAGGAGGATCACAGCTTAAGGCCAACTCACAAGGCTTCACGTCAACCCTTAAAAAGCTCAGTATGGTGATATACATCTGTCATTCCTCAGTTGCACAGGAAATCACAAATAGGAAGTTCATGGTCCAGAAAGACCCTATTCAAAAAAATAAGGAAAGCAAAAGAGACAGAAGGAATGGCTCAAGCGTTGGAGTGCCTGCTTAGCAAGCACAGTGCTCTGAGTTTAAACTCCAGTACCCTATATATATCTCAAGGGGCCACATTTACATAATTTTTGCCTGTTTTATTATTTCCCCCCAGTCCTGGGGCTTGAACTCAGGGCCTGGGCACTGTCCCTGAGCTTCTTTTGCTCAAGGCTAGCACTCTACCACTTGAGCCATAGCATCACTTCTGGCTTTTACTGTTTATGTGTTATTGAGGAATCGAACTCAGGGCTTCATGTAAGCACTCTACCACTAAGCCAAACTCCCAGCCCCACATTCACATAATTTTTACTACAGTGCAGCTATAATTGTTTTATAACCATTTTAATTTCTTACTTCCTGTGTGGAGTCTAGCAGAATCACATCCCAGTCTGAAATCCTAAAGTATGGATGTAGCATTAAGAAGTATTAGAATTCTGAAGAGGCCTTCAATAGAACCCTAAGCAAGGGAAATTTACATGTAGCTAAGTTATTTTATTTTTAAAATTTATTGTGAAGGTGATGAACAGTGGGGTTACTGTTACAAAGCTATTGAGTACATTTCTTTTTAAACACTGTTACTCCCTCCCTCATTTTTTCCTGCTTACCACTCCCCACTCCCTTCCCCCCAACTTGTAAAGTTCATTTCCAACACAGTATCTAGTGAGAATCAATGTTGCATTAGTTTATCCTTTGTCCTGCTGCTTCTGTGATTCCCTTTCCCTTCCACAGCTCAGACAAGCTTATACAAGGCAAAGGATACAGAAAACTAAAACAGAAAGAAAAAGAATAGAGAACCTCTTGTTTCCAATTCTTGGGGTTCGTTTTGACATACTTCATTATATATCCTATGCATTTAGCAAACGGGCTACTATGATCTCCTGATAAGCATATTCTAGTTACTATAAATGAGGGAAAACATGAAATTTGTATTTTGCTTCTCTGAATATAATTTTTTCCAGGTCTTTCCATTTACTTACAAATAGGGCAATGTCATCCTTTCTGATGGAAGCAGATCCATTCATCTACTGAGGGGCATCTGGGTTGGTTACGTATCTTAGCTATGGTAAATAATGCTGCAATGAATGAACCTGGTTGTGCTGGTAGCTTTAGTATGGTCTTGTTTGTGGTCATTTGGATAAATGTCCGGAGTGGGATTGCTGGGTCATAGAGGAGCTCTAAGTTTAGTCTTTTGAGAAACCTCCATACTACTTTACAGAGTGGGTGAACAAGTTTAAACTCCTACACTGTAGTAGCATTTCCCTTTGGCCACATCCCCACCAGCATTTGTTATTAGATTTCTTGATAATGGCCATTCTAACTGGGGTGAGGTAGAATCTCAGTGTTTTGATTTGCATTTCTTTTATGGCCAGAGATGTTGAGCATTCTTCATGTCTTTATCAGTAATTCTTATTTCCTCTTCAGAGAAGTCTCTCTTTAAGTCTTTAAAAGACCACTTGTTAATGGGGTGGTTGTTTCTTGGAGGATTTGTTTTTGGGGGGGGGTTAATTTTTTGAGCTCTAAGTATATTTTAGATATGAGACCCTTATCTGTTGTATGTTGTATGTGAAGATCTCCCAATCTATGGGCTATTTATCTTGCTAGCTATGTCGTTTGCCATACAAAACTCTGTAGTTTAATGCAATCCTATTCAACCAACCTTTCTTTCATTTGTTGTGTTTCTGGGTCTTTATTAAGAACATTTTTACCTATGCCAAGGAGCTCTAGTGTTTCCCCTATTCCTTCCTTTAATATTTTCAGGGTATCATCTTCTTCTATGTCGGTAAATTTTTTTGACCCTTTATTTACTTGGTACTAATAGCAAGGATGTGATCTTATTTCCTTGGAGTCTTATTTCCTTGCTTCCAACCTTTCACCCAGCCTCTTCTATACTCTACTTCATCAATGCTGGATAACCACTTCACCACTGAGCTACATTCCCAGTCACATTTCCCAACTTCTAATGACTTCTTACTATCTCTTTGTTTTTTCCCTTAAGGACAAAGTAGGAATGACCCTTTTCTTCCAACTATAGCAGAAGAATATATACAATACTGGTTTCAACTAATACCTCTAAGAAAAGAAGACAACAGAACTCATAGTTCCTACCTTCCAACTTATGTACTATCTGGATACTTTACAAAATATTCATCCCCAAAAAGCATGGTTTGGCTGTCAGAAAAAAACCCACAGAAATAATATTTTTTAAAACACAGAAATTTAAAAATTACAACGGGGACATTATTAACATGTCAAGATTGGGGATATGGTTCTATGGTTTTGTGATAGCCTAAAATGCTTGAGGCCCTGGGTTTGAACCTTAATACTGTAAAAAATAAAACATGTCAGGTTCATAATTCTGATTCCATTGATTCTTTTATTATGTTAATAACTCATAATGACAAATACTCAAAGAATCCTAATCACTAAATTCAGATGGTGATTGCTTTGTTCTCAATGTGTCTCCATTTCCGCTAGTTTCATTGTTCTTCATTTTCTAATTATTTGCCCTAACACATACAAGTCTAAAGTTTCAAGCCTCTAATACAGCATTACAAGAACATTTCAATTTCTGACATTAAGTGGTTTATAGATTAAAAGCAAAAATATGTTGTAAAAGCAATGGCTTATTGGTATGTAAATCAAAAACTCGGGGGGGGGGGATATTGCTTAACATGAAGAAATACCAAATAACTTATGAGTTATTAAAACAGGAATATTAATCAAAATGAAAATAGTGATTTATACTAGGACTTATCTAACTAGACTGAAGCAGACATAGAAAGTATTTCAGACCAAAATAGAGAAAGGAAAAGAACTTGTCAAGACTACTGATAATAAAAATGTGACCAAGTTTATGATCCACTGGACTTTCTCTTTTTTTGTAGTACTAGGATTTGAGCTCAGGACCTTGTGCTTGCTGACATGCTACCATACCTCTAGTCCTTTTTTCTGGTAATTTTTTTTTTGTTTTTGTTTTTGTTTTTTTGGGGTCCAGGCGTGGGGCCTGAACTCTGGGCCTGGGCGCTGTCCCTCAGCTCTTCAGCTCAAGGTTAGGGCTCTACCACTTGAGCCACAGCACCACTTCCGGCTTTTTTCTTTTTGCTTATGTGGTGCTGAGGAATTGAACCCAGGACCTCAGGCATGCAAGGCAAGTGCTCTACCACTGAGCCACCTTCCCAGCCCTTTTCTGGTAATTTTGAAGATGGAGCCTAGTTAAATGGGTTGGACGCAACTCATGAGCCTCCAGATTTTAGCCTCCTTGGAAGATTTCAACAAACTTCTCATGTCAGTATTAAAAATTATATCAAACAAAGGAACAGGAAACCTCTCTACAGGACAAACTATTTGTCAGGCAAAAATGACTTGTTTATTCTGACTAGATTGTTTCTTTAGAGTGATGTTAATGATAACAACTTCTCTGGCACCCAACAAGGAGTGAAATTTATCAGCCATGTCATATTCTAACCAGGGCCATGTAATTTTTATTTTTATATTACTTTTTTTGTTGGTCATGGGGCTTGAACTCTGGGCCTGGGCGCTGTCCCTCAGCTCTTCAGCTCAAGGCTAATGCTCTACCTCTTGAGCCACAGCACCACTTCCGGCCATGTAATTATTATGCCTTAATTCTTTTCCTATTTAAACTAAAAGCTCATCTGTATCCTGAAGATGGCAGAAGGGTTGAAGCACCTTTCTGTAGCTGACTACTGCATCCTAGATCTCCCTTCTCTGCCCTTTACTATCACTCTTCTCTTTATTTGATGTGTTGAGGTAAATGGCAAGATCTGATATACACAACTCCTCCAGTTGGGCCTGAGGCCTAAAACTCTAGTTTCTAGGAGAATCATGGTTTGAGGCCAAGCCCTGGCAAAAAGTTAGTGACACCCTCATCTCAACAAATAAGCTGGGCAGGAGCCAGTCATCCCAGCTATGCAGGAGGCCACAGGGTAAGAGGATCAGAATCTGAGGCTGCCCCAGGAAAAAACTTGAAATGACTAGAAAAGTAACTCAAGCCAAGAGTTGAGGATGTAGCTCAAGTGGTAAAGCACTTGCCTAGCAGTTGCTAGGATCTGAGTTTAAGACTCCGTTATTGCAACCTTCCCAAAGAAAAAGAGAGAAAGACAAAGGGGCTGGAGGCATGGTTTAAGAGAGGTTTGTCTAGCAACCAAAAAGCCCTGAATAAAATTCCCCACACTAGAGGAAAAAACATGTAGTGTGGGCTGGAAGTTAGCTCAGTAGTACCGAACTTGCTTAGCATGCACAAGTACTGGGTTCAATCTCTGACACCACAAGGAAGGAATATGTGTAATAAAAACTACCTAGTGAAAACAGAATAATGCTTGAGAGTCAAATAGAGAAACTAGTAAAGCTACATGGAATTTAACCTCATTACATAAGTATGCTGTTCAAAGTGAGGTAACAATCTCTTTTCTTCCCACTTCCTTTCACTATTATTTCAAAGATGAAAAACCTGTACTTAATGTACAATGACAATTATTGATCAGTGACTATGACAATCAATTTATACACACTCATAAAATCCAAAATCAGATTACTGATAATCATCCAATCCTTGTGTGAGTGTGTGTGATACTAGGGACTGAACTCAGGGCCACACTCATGCTAAACAGACACTCTACCACTTGAGCCATCCCTTCAGACCTAGTCTTTTTATAGAGTGTTTAATACACACAAGGCACTATGCTCCATTCCTAGCACATCATCTCAATTCTCAAAAAAAAAAAACCAAACCCACTGATTTAGTTACTTATACTATACATATTTGGCAAATAAGGAGTCAAGCTTTAATAAGTCAACAAGTTGAGAGCCACACACAAGGTCTAGATGGTATTTATTTAGCCAATGCTGACTTAAATCTATACAAGAACTGTCAGTAAAAACACTGAAACTATACTCTGATCGCTTCCTAGTATGTGCTTTATGGAAAAGACAAATTCGCTAAGTTTATGTCATAGAGAATTTAATTAAGAACATATGAATGTCAGATTTCTTTCAGATTCAATATATTTATGGTTAACCTAAAATACACAGAATTGTTCTCTGATAAGAAGCTCACAAAGTTTAAACAAATAAATGACAAAAGTACAAATAAAAACCAATTAATTCTGAGCGGATTTACACTTAAAGTTTCTGACGCCAAATCTGTGAGGCTCTTCCTCACACCTGGAGATTACTGCAGAACCTTTAATTCTCCAAACAGCCACTTTCACAAGACCACATGTCCTATTTCAGATACCAAACACAAGTCCTGGGCCTCCTGTATTCTGACTATGAAGCTCTTTATCAGCAGTTCCTATAGCCCACACTCTTCTTCAATAAATTGAAAGAATGGCTCAGAAAGGCATTACTTTTACTAGCTTATAAAGGATACAACTGCATCAACTAAATGGAGGAGATAAATGGGGGAAATGAAGATGAAGCTTCCCTATCTTCAGGTGTGCTCCCTTCCAAGCACCTTGAGATTTATGTCTGTCTGTCCTTGCGTCTGTTATCTATTTACCTACGTATCTATCTATCTATCTATCTATCTATCTATCTATCTATCTATCTATCTATCTATCTACTTATATCTCTAAACCGTGTCACTGAGTTTTTTTATAGATACAGGCACAATCGATAAAATCATTGGTGGTTTCTCACTATCTCTAACTTCTCTAGCCTCTCCAGAAGTAAGGGAAAGTTTCAACTTCTAATCATGCCTTGATCTCTCTGGTGACCAACCCTCAACTTAAAACTAACTAGAGCCCCAAGGCAAGAAATGTTTCACTACAACAAAAAAATACTCTTATCACTACTAAGGAAATTCCAAGGGGTTTAGAAGCAAAAGGGACAAAGAACAAACATACATTTCTTCAGGCATCACAACCACATTAAGTGCTGAGATACTAAGATACTACCTTTAAGAAGCTTATTTACAATTTATCTGCTCAAAATTCTTCAAATATATTTTAAACATTAAGCCAAGGATGGTTTTCTTCAATATGATTCTAATTTCACCAAAACAAAAATGTTAAGAAAAAAAGTTGTAAGACTGTAAAAAAAAACAAAAAACTACAACCCAAGATTTAGATCAAATAAACTGAAGTCTAATCCTTTTTATCACTTATGATGGGACTTTGGATAAAACAATCTGAGTCTCAATTTCCTCACTGGTAAACAAGAGAATATTGATAAACCTTAAGAAATAAATATGACTTTGGTGCGGCGAGGGGGGGGGCGGTAGCGGGGAGTATGGGAAGGGATGAGAAGGGGAGGGATGGGAAGGGGAAACAAAGGAGGAGGCTACAATGCTTCATAAGAAATGTACTCATTATCTTGCCCATGTAATTGTAACCCCTCTGTACAGTATTTTGACAATAAAAATTAAAAAAGAAAACATAAAAAAAAGAAATAAATATGTATCATGTCCAGCAAAGGTGTTGCTTCAAGAAACTATATTCCAAGCCGGGCGCTGGTGGCTCACGCCTGTAATCCTAGGAGGCTGTAATCTCAGGAGGCTAAGATCTGAGGATCGCGGTTCAAAGCCAGCCCGGGCAGGAGAGACCGTGAGACTCCTATCTCCAATAAACCACCAGAAAACCGGAAGTGGCGCTGTAGCTCAAGTGGTAGAGCGCTCGCCTTGAGCTGAAGAGCTGAGGGACAGCGCCCAGGCCCAGAGTTCAAGCCCCACGACCGACAAAAAAAAAAAAAAAAAAAGAAACTATATTCCAAAAAACATATACGTTCCTGATGTAAAATATATTTTGGTGGGCTTTTTGGTGTGGTTTAAACTCAGGGATTCTCAAGTTACTAGACAAGCACTCTACAACTGAGCCATGCCTGCAGCCCTTTAATGCTTTTTTTTTGAGACTATGGCTATTTTTCTATTATGGCACATACTTGGGCCACAATCCATCTATTTTAGGTTTCCCATTCTAGCTAGGATAACAAGTACATACCACTGTGCTCAGCTCTCAATTGAGAGGAGGTCTTACAAACATTTCTGCAAGACTGGCCTTGAACCATGATCTTCCCAATCTCAATCTAAGTAGCTAGGATTACAGGTTTGAGCCTGTGGTGCTGGGCTCCAGTGTAAAATATATTTCTTATAAGGAATTGGAATGATAAAAAAATTTACAGGGCTGGGAAGTTGGCTCAGTGGTAGAGTGCTTGCCTTGCATGCCTGAGGCCCTGGGTTCGATTCCTCAGCACCACATAAGCAAAAAAGAAAAAAGCCGGAAGTGGTGCTGTGGCTCAAGTGGTAGAGCGCTAGCCTTGAGCTGAAGAGCTGAGGGACAGTGCCCAGGCCCAGAGTTCAGGCCCCACGACCGGACCCAAAAAAAAAAAAATTTACATAAGCACAAATAATAGCTAGAGGAAGAAACAATTAACAGGCATCCTTTATATACAGGTTTCACATCTGTGGATTCAACTGTAGGTTGTTTTGCTGTTTGTTTCTGGTGGTACTGAGGCTTGAACTTCAGGTGGCTTTGGCTTGCTAGGTAGGTGCTCTACAACTTGAGTCATACCCCCATCTCTCATTGGGCTATATGGGAAATTTTTTAAAATTTATTTATACTGAACATGTACAGACTTTTTCAATTTCATAATTTCCTAAAGGATATAGTGTAATGACAATTTAAACTGTAGTAAGTATTTAAAAAACAAAAACAACACTAGTCTAGCCATGCTAATGACTGTTACCTGTAATCCTAGTTAATCAGGAAGCTGAGATCTGGAGAACTGAGGTCTAAAGCCAGCCCCAGCAGAAAAGTTCATTAAATTCCATCTCCAAAATAATCAGCAGAAGAGCACGTATAATCCTAGTTACTTAGGAAGCTGAGATCTGAGGATCTCAGTTCAAAGCTAACTGGGGCAGACTCTATCTCCAGTTAACCAGTAAAAATTCCAAATTGGAGCCATAGCTCAAGTGATAGAGTGCTAGTCATAAGGAAGCCAACCAAGAGCTATGAGTTCAAGTCCTGGAACAGGCATTAAAAAAAAAGAAAGAAAGAAAAAAAGCAGAGTTGGAGGTATAGCTCAAGTGCTAGAACCACCAGCCAAGCAAGTTGAGCAGTTGTGAGACTGTTATTGAGAAAATGTGTGTAAGTTATATGCAAATTCTACTCAGTTTTATAAAGAATTTAGACACTGGTAGCTCAGTTATAATCCTAGCTACTCAGGAGGCTGAGATCTGAGAATTGTGGTTCAAAGCTATGGCAAGAAAGTCCATGAGACTCTTACTTCTAATTAACCACCATAAAACCAGAAGTGGCACCATGGCTCAAAGTGGTAGAGCACTAGCCTTGAGCCAAGGACAGCTCCCAGGCCCTGAGTTCAAGCCCCAGGACTGAAAAAAAAAAAGTAGGCATCCACAAATTGTGGACACTGAAAAATAAAAAGAACAAGTATATTAAAACTTGAATGTACCAACAGTCTATTAAAGTAATAATGAAAAAGATGATAACCTGGTTAAATACAATTATTTAGGGGCTCAGGAACCTCTTGAAATTTCAAAAAGTATCTTTCAAAGGCTTTTGAATAGTGTTTTACTTAACAAAACACATTATGAAAAGATACACCAAAAACAGGCTGCTTTCTATCTTACTTATTCATTATGAAACACTGTGTACTGCAAAACAGAATACATAAATACATAAGAACATATTTTAATTTACTACCTTCTTTCTACAATCCTTTGAGGGTCTTTATTAAATAAGTATGATTCTACATAATTCCCACCAAAATGAACAAACAAGAATTTTACAGAGCTCAACAAGCTTACCCTATATAGACTAAAATATAATTTTTTTTTTTGGGGGGGGGGTCCAGTCGTGGAGCCTGAACTCTGGGCGTGGGCGCTGTCCCTCAGCTCTTCAGCTCAAGGCTAGTGCTCTACCACTTGAGCCACAGCGCCACTTCCAGCTTTTTTTCTTTTTGCTTATGTGGTGCTGGGGAATTGAACCCAGGGCCTCATGCATGCAAGGCAAGTGTTCTACCACTGAGCCACCTTCCCAGCCCATAATTTTAAAAATAAATACTTGACTTAAACATCCCCATTAGCCAAGACACAGTAGTTGTTTCTGTTTTGGAAGTACTAAGATTTGAACTCAGGGCCTTGGATTTGCGGGGCAGGTGCTATATCTCAAGCCATGCCTTTAAGCTCCTAAACTTATGGTACTGATAATAAATACATACATTGGTGGACACAAATGTCCTCAAACATCCACCCATAGATACAGTTAATGGTTTCTTACAAAGAAACAAAGGAAGATCAATAGAGAAAAGATAGTCTTCAATGCATTATGGAATAGGACAAATTAAATAAAATAAAAGTCCACTCAAACTAGGTAATTAACCCAAATATAAAACTATAAAACCTTGCAGAAGGAATCACAGAAGAAATCTTATGATCTTGGGTTAAACAAATAGTTCTTAGATATAGTATCAAAGTGGAATCTTCTTTTAAAAATAACAGATTTATACTTCATCAAAATATAAACTTCTGCCAGGCATCCATTTTTCACACTTATAAATCCTAGCTACTCAGAAGACAGAGATCAAGACCAAGGCTCAAAGCCAGTTTGGGCATAAAATTTAGACATCCTCATCTCAACCAACAGCCAGTCATAGTAACAAGTACCTGTAATCCCAACTACAAGGGAGGCTGAGATTGGGAAGATTATGGTTCCAGGCTAGTCCAGGTCAAAATATATGTATTTTACCTGAGACATCCTCTCAACAGAAAAGTTGAGCATGGTGGTATGTACCTGTCATCCAAGCTATGGCAGGAAGTGTGAATGGGAAGGTTGTGATCCAGGCCAGCCTGGGCAAAAAGACCCTTTAATATTTAAAAAGAAGCTGGGTGCCGGTGGCTCACACTTGTAATCCTACTCAGGGTGCTGAGACCCGAGGATTGCTATGCAAATCCAGTCTGGGCAGGAAAGTCCACGTGACTCTTACCTCCAATTAACCACCAGAAAAACAGAAGTAGTGGCTCAAGTGGTAGAGGGTGCCTTGAGCCAAAGAGCTCAGGGACAGCGCCCAGGCCCAGAGTTCAAGCCCCAGGACGAACCAAAAAAAAAAGAAGAAGAAGAAAGAAAGAAAAAGAGAGCAAAAAGGGCTTGAAGTATGGCTTGAGCAGTAGAATACCTGAGTTCAAACCCTAGAACCTCAAAACAAACAAATCTTTACACACTTTACTAAAATATTGTTATTTCCTCCACATATATTTTACCTTAATGCAGAGGTTTGAAAACTAAGCCCAAAGGTCAAATCAGGCACACCCTGGTTTATAAGTACAGTAATGTACTATATAAAGACATTTCAGTCAAGGACAGACCACATCAATCAGTGATCCACAAGAATATAATGGAGCATGTCTGTGGTGATGCTGGTATAAAAGCTACTGCATATAAAAATACAGCACATACAATTATGTACACTACTTAATACCTGATAATGATAGCAAACAACTGTAAGACTGATTTATGCATTTACTACTCTATACTAATTGCATTCATTATTTTATAATGTACATCTTCTACTTATAAAGAAGTACACTGTGAAACAGCATGCCATGTTAAACTGGCGGCATACATAGTTTCTGAATTTCTTGATTGTATCAGAGCCCATACTCTAGTAATTGACCTATGTCATTTATGTTTGTGAGCATCCTCTATGATGTCCACACAATGACAAGACCATCTAATAATCGATCACATTTCTCAGAACATATCTTTAAATGACACATGACTGTAAAGTTTTATTGCAACACAATTGTGTTCATTTGTGTAGCTATTTGCACTTTAACAATAGGTAAATAATGTTGAGAATGCAATAGAGATGATTTGACTTCTATGGCTTAAAATACTTAGAGAAAGTAGCCAATTCCTGACAAAAACAAGAAGCTCAAAACCTGAATGATTATAGAGTTTTAAAACAAATGCTAACTGAAAAGGAACCTGTAGAGTCATGAAACAAAAAGACCAAATGCTTGACTGCTTATAGCAATGTTAAATTGTTTGAACTGATTTATAAAAAATGATCAAATTAAACAGCTTGCTTATGAAGCTACTGAAGCTTATTCTTTATAATTGCAAAAAACAGTTCACAATGAATTTAATGAGAATGCATATTTTTACCATGTACACATATTTTCCATAAATTTAATAATAAAATGAGCCTGGCCATTTCCTATTGGCTTTATTTCACCCTTTTTAATTTCATGCAGTCACTGGAAATCAGTGACAAAGCCAAACAAGCAACCAACCATGGGTCTACAGCTGATTTGCTGATGTGAAAGGAACTTGACTTTAGCTTTTTTGTTTTACTTTAACCTCCATAAGTTTTCATCATAAGTCAAAAACTTCAAACTAATTTTGTCTTTATTCAAAATACAACTCATGAACCACACATGGTGGAGCACCACCCTGTAATCTCAGCATTGAGGACACTGAGTAAGATTGTGAGCTCCAAGCCAGCCTGGGTTACATAACAAGATCCTATCTTAAAAATAAAGAAATCAATAAATACAAATAAAAAAAGTTATCCATGTACCAGTGGCTCATACTAGTAATCCTAGCTACTCAGGAAGCTGAGATCTGAGGACTAGGGTTCAAAGTGACTTTGAGAAAAGTACATGAGACTCTTATCTCCAATTAATCACCAAGAAGCCAAAAGTGGAGCAGTGGCTCCAGTGGCAGAACACTAGCCTTGAGCAAAAAGGCTGAGCCCAGGTTCTGAGACCAAGCCCAAGGCTGGGCACAAAAATAAATAAGTAAATATAGTTTACTTTCTTAAGTGTACATCTCTTCACTCTGTACTTGGTCTTTAGGGACATCTCTTCCTTACACACTGACCAAGTATTATTTCCATGATACTTCCCAAATGTTATTTTTCTATACTGCATATACACTGACCTTCCTCTTTCAGTTCTTCAATTACACATTTGGTTTCCACATATTTTGCACAAACCAGGTGCTGGTAATCATAGCTACTCAAGAAGCTAAAATCTGAGGATTGTAATTCTAAGTCAACCTCAGTAGGAAAGTCCACAAAAGTCTTTATTTCCAATTAACTACCAAAAAAAAAAAAAAAAAAAAACCCTGGAAATGGAGCTGTGGCTAAAATGGTAGAGCACTAGGCTTGAACACAAAAGCTCAAGTACAGCGCTCTGGTCCAGAGTTCAAGCCCCAGTACCAGCACAAAATTTCAAAAAAAAAAAAAATGTCAGTTGAGATCTGAAAGCTGAGTAAGAGTTTATGAAGTAGGATGAATATATTCTGTGTGTGTCTCTGTGTGTGTTTGTGTGTCTGTGTCTGTGTATGTTTTACTGCTGAGTATTATTTCATCTATCCTTTGAAAGAAAAAAAGGTTTTTGAATCATTAGGACAGAGCTTCTATGAATGCTTGTATAATACAAAAGGCAAACAAAAGAATTGACTACCAAAATCCAGTTAAACAATTTGTCTCAACAAGTGTGAGTAATGTTTGATAAACACTATGAGGAATGTCTGATAACAGCAAAACACTTCTTAACATTTTCTTTCTTCATTTAGTAATTTTAATACCAGTCCTTCAATCTCCAAACTCCAGTATAGATCAAAAATTTTAAGTCTTACATAAATTGTAGATAACTATTAATATCTTGACTCTCTGATTTTATAAAGAACTTTAGTTTCCAAAATGTAATACTTAGTTTGCTGGTTTTTTTTTTTTTTTTTTGGAAGTGTTGGGGATTGAACCTAATGCTCGCTAGGCAAGCACTGCACCACTGATTATACCCTCAAGCCCTCTCTCTTCATTTTAAATTGTAAATGTTACATTTAATGTTTCATTATTAATACATAAGGCATACAGACCAAAAGGTTATTCAATTCATATGTATAACTATCTACTAAGAAAAATCTCAAGATCTACGACTATTCCAAGGTCTTAAAGCTAGTTTGAGAGACTGAGGCAGGAGGACTGTTTGAGTATATGACTAACAACTCAAGGTCAACATGGGTAACATAGCCAGGTACTATCAAAAAAGAAAGCAAAGAAAGCCCTGACCAGGATTGGTGGTTCTGACCTGTAATCCCAGCTACTCTGGAGATAAAGAGATCTGGGCAGAAAGGTCCAGGAGACTCCATTTCTAAAAACAACCTGCAAAATCCAGCCTGGAAATGTAGCTCAAGTAGTAAAGTGCCAGCCAAGAAAGCAGAACAAACATGAGGTCCTGAGTTCAAACCCCAGCACCACCAAAAGAAAAAAAAAGACACAAATAAAAAGAAATATTGTATTACAGATTAAAAGATACAGTATTGTTAAGATGTCAGGTTGATCTACAGATTAAACATAATCCTCACCAAAATTCAAATACAATTTTTCATGAACCATGAGCAAGTTGATTCTAAATATTATATGGAAAGACAAAGGAACTAAAATAATCATAACAATTTTGGGGGAAAAAATTGAAAGACTTACACTACCTGAGGTCAAGATGTGTTTAAACTATAATAATCAGGACTGTGTATTATTGACAAAAAAAATCAATGTTTTTGACAAAGATACAAGGGCAAATCAACAAATGGTCAACAAATGGTCACAGAATAATAACACAAATAATCTCAACTCTACTTGTACTTCTTACTTTATATAAAATTCAAAATGAAACATAGAGCTGAATGTAAAATTTTTTTAAATTTTTAGAAGCTCTAGAAAATCACTGAAAAAGTGTCAGTGACCTTGTAAGTTTTTTTTTTAATATATCCTGGATCTGATGCATAAAATTTTAAAAAATGGGTGATTTAGCTTCATCAAAACTTAAAACTTCAATACTTTTGTCCAAATGACATTGCTGTAAAGAGGTAAGTCAAAGACTGGGAGAATGGGGCTGGGAAGGTGGCTCAGTGGTAGAGCGCTTGCCTTGCATGCATGAGGCCCTGGGTTCAATTCCTCAGCACCACATAAGCAAAAAGAAAAAAGCTGGAAGTGGTACTGTGGCCCAAGTGGTAGAGCACTAGCCTTGAGCTGAAGAGCTGAGGGATAGCGCCCAGGCCCAGAGTTAAGGCCCATGACCAGACCCCCTCCCCCCCCCCCAAAAAAAAGACTGGGAGAAAATCTTGGCAACCGAAAAAGGACTAAAAGAACTCTTAAAACTTAGGCTGGGGATGTAGCTCAGTGGTAGAGTTGCCTCCCTAGCATGTTCAAAGTCCTGGGTCTAATTTTCAGAACTGAAAAAAAACGGAAACAACCACAACAACAAAAAACTCTCAGAACAATCTGAATCAGAGGAGTCAATCCCAAATCAACTGCAAGACTAGCTCATGAGGATCATTAAACCCAGTAACCTAAGGCCAAACTACTGGGCAACCAAGTGAGTCTCTGTCTCAAAACAAACACTAAGTAAGTAAGTAAGTAAGTAAAATAGGCACAGGATCTGGACATTTCCAAAGAAGATATTATGATGGCATAAACGCCATAATGGCAAAATAAAATACCATTACTTCTAGGGTAATTGCAATTAAAATCCAAAATGAAGCCAGGTGCCAGTGGCTCACACCTGTAATCCTAGCTACTCAGGAGGCTGAGATTTGAGGATCGCGGTTCAAAACCAGCCTGGACAGGAAAGTCCATGAGACTCTTTTTTTTTTTTTTTTAATTTTATTTTATTTGAGAACATACTGTACAGAGGGGTTACAATTACATGGGCAGGATAATGCATACATTTCTTACCAAGCATTGCAGCCTCCTCCTTTGTTTACCTTTCACCTCCCTTCCCAGCCTCCCCCCTCCCCCCCACCCAATCATACCCCCCTCCTCCCCCCACACTGACATTGTAAAGCTGGTTTTGACATGACATTTTGTACTTCTCATTGTTGCAACAGGTCCACCTGAATCCTTAAACGACTTGTTTGTCCCCATCTCCTCCTCGTCCATGAGACTCTTATCTCCATTTAACCACCAGAAAACTAGAAGTGGTGCTGTGGCTCAAGTAGTAGAGCTCTTGCCTTGAGCTGAAGAGCTCAGGGACAGCACCTAGGCCAAGTTCCAGGTCCACGACTGAAACACACACACACACACACACACACACACACACACACACACACACACACACACACACACACACACACACACACACACACACACACACACACACAAATAGTATTACACATCTATTAGAATGGCTAAAATTAAAAAGACTGACAGTATTAGGTACTAATGAGGATGTAAATCAACTGGAACTCATGTTTCTATGGGAATGCAAAGTGGTTCAGTCACTGCGAAAACAAGGACACCGAATTAGTCTGCTATAATCCTTTAACAGATAACTACAGACTTAAAAACAAGGAAAATTTATTAGTTCACAATTCTGTAGAAGTCTGACACAGATCTCCCCTGGCTAAGATACAGGTGTTGACAGGGCTGCTTTCTTTTCCGCAGGCACTAAAGACTAATTTGTTTCCTACCATTTTCCATCTTTTAGAGACTATCCCATTCCTTTATTTAGGGCCTCATGTCCTCCTTCAACTTGCTTCCACAGTTTCATCTTTTTTTTTTTCTGTCTCTATTCTTTCTCTGCTATAAGATTTGTGATATTGCGGGCTACGTAGATAATCCATAATAAGTTCTCTACTTTAAAGCCAGCTGATTTAACAACTTTAATTCAGTTTTTCCACTTAAACAAATATATTCACAGTTCTAGTCATCAGAACACCTTTGAGGGCCATTATTCTGCTTACCACAGACAGATTTAAAAGATAAATAAAATAAAGTTAATCATATGCTTGTCCATATAACCCAGTAATCCCATTTACAAGAGAAATGAAGACATGTTCACACAAAAGCCTATTCCCAGCTTTATTCATAATCACACACACACACACACACACACACACACACACACACACACACACACACACACACACACACACACACACACACACACACACACACCCTGGTATAAAACTCAGGTGGTAACTAGATAAACAAAGGGTAGTATAACCATCCACGAGAATACTACATTTAGCAATAAAACAGAAGAAACTTGGATGGAACTCAATACTTATAATTCTCAAATCATGCTAAATGAAAAAAAAAGCAGACAGTGCTTGGCATCAGGAGCACACACACTACAACTGGAATGATACAGAGAATAACATGGATTTTGCACAAGCATGATAGGTAAATTCATGAAGCATTCTATATTTTTACATAGACTATTATGTCATGGCCTGTGTGAGAAGAAAAAAGACTTCAAGTAAACAGTGAAAAGAGTGCAAGAACAAAATGAAGTCAGGAAAACTACAAAGGCCAATGCTGGTGCTGACAAAAAAGGAGATTCTGCATTTTATCTGTGGTATCTGTGTGAATTTTTTTTTTTTTACAACAGGACTAATAAGAAAAACAGCCAGACAGACACTAGTGTCTCATGCCTGTCATCCTAGCTGAGATCTGAGGATCGTGGTTCAAAGCCAGCCCGGGCAGAAAAGTTTGTGAGACTCTTACCTCCAATTAACCACCAGAAAACCGAAAAGTGGTGCTGTGGCTCAAGTAGTAAGAGCACATGCCTTGAGCTGAGGAGCTGAGGGGCAGCAACCAGGCCCAGACTTCAAGCACCACGACCCACAACAACAAAACAACAACAAAAAACCAGACACAAAAAGCTAAGCACTATATAATTCCATTTACATAGTACTTGAGAAAATACAAATTATAGAATCACTGGTTTGCAGGATGGATTTATTTTTTGGGGGGGAGGATGGATTGATTTTAAAAAAGACAGCACAAAGGCATTTTAAATAATGAAATTGTTTTGTATCTCTACTAGGGTGGTATACAAATTAAAATCTTCCTTTAAGAAAGGAAACGATACATAATTGCTCATGCTGATTGGCAGAAAATCTGACAATGCCAATTGTGGACAAGGATGAACAATCACTAGTATTCATACAGTACTGGCAGGAATGAAAGTCATTACACCTTTAAAGGTAATTTGCTTGTAGCTAGTTTAGTTGAAAGTGTCTACCAACCTACTATCAGCAATTCCCTTACAGGTGGTATACAGTTTGGAAAAGCACACGTGTTCAAGGAGACACACAGAAAGATATTCATGAAAACCTGTTTGAAATGTTGAAAAATTGACAGAGGTGTAGCTCAATGGTAATCTACTTAGCAAGAGGCCCTGAGTTCAAATCCCAGAGTCAAGAGGACAAATAATTGTGATTTGTGGCTACAAAAGAAAACAAAACAAAAAATCCACACGACCCGAGCCAGTGACTCACGCCTATAAGCCTAGCTACTCACAAGGCTGAGATCTGAGGATCAGGATTCAAAGCCAGGCCAGGTAGTTAAGTCTGTGACACTTACAATTACAATAACCCACTAGAAAACCCGAAGTGGTGCTATGGCTCAAGCGGTAGAGTGCTTGCCTTGAGCTGAAGAGCACAGGGACAGCACCCAAGTCCAGGTTCAAGCCCCACTACCGACCAAAAAACAAAAACAAACAAAAAACCACATGAGGGGCTGGGAAGGTGGCTCAGTGGTAGAGTGCTTGCCTTGCATGCATGAGGCCCTGGGTTCGATTTCTCAGCACCACATAACCAGAAAAAGCTGGAAGTGGTGCTGTGGCTCCAGTGGTAGAGCGCTAGCCTTGAGCTGAAGAGCTGAGGGACAGCGCCCAGGCCCAGAGTTCAGGCCCCATGACTGGCAAAAAAACAAAACAAAACAAAAACCACATGAAAACAATAAATAAAGTTTAAAAAAATCAACTCTGCCAGTTTCTTATATGATTTTGTGAAAGTCATTTGTTGGTAGTAAGATATGCTTAGGAACCCATGGGAGGGGGCACTCACTTCTGGAGGTACCCTAGCACTCTAGAGATCCCCTAGCACTCTGGAGGCTGAGCAAGGAGGACTGAGGGTTTGAGGCCAGTCTGTGCTACACAGAGAATTTGAAGCCAGTCTGGGTTAACCTCAATGATGTAGGTTGTGATTGATATTTTTAATCAAGATCATAATTCACAAGATTGTATTAAGAGCTAAATCATTGTACCAACTTAGGTCACCTTTAAGTATGACTTTATTAACCTCTTTTATTTTCACATCCTAAAACAAGTTGATATTTTGAGTCCAACTTTATTAGTTAAGTTCAAGTTTAAGCCAAAAGTCAATCAAGGAAGCCTTTCATGGTAAGATACCCAGTTGTTTTAAAGAAAGATAAAATGAATCACGTTATAATTTCCCCTGCTTCCTTAGTAAACCGCTTACATTCGTAATATGCCCACAGGGATGTTATTTTAAAAAATCAGATAATATTCAAGAAAGCTTACTTAATAATTTTCATTAACACCAATACTTACACTTCAAAGATACTAATAACCCCAACACATCATTTATTCCTCTTGCACAAGTTAATAGATTATTAACTTCTGTTACAATTCAAAAGCATTATTAGAATATTATGGTTAAAACAGCATTTTAAAAAAATCAAATATTAACGCTTTTCACCGTGTCTATCAGATCGAAAACTTCAAAAATTTTATTTCGGTTTCCCAAATATAAATTCTTAAAATTATAAAGTCGAATGTGTAAAATTGCCTCTAAAACCCTCTTAAGACATCAGAGTTTAACCGTAGTAGATACGCCTGGGAAAAACCTTTTCGACGGAAACCTAAATTCCACCCACATGGCCGTGTGTCAATCAACGAAAACAGAAGGTGAGTTATCACTGTAAAGTTACATAATTTACTACGACAAAGATCCCGGGGAAGCGCCTTTCATTGAAGAGTCGCTCCCAACAATTTACAGGCTTCAAAGTTCAATCTCCGAGCAAATGATCAGAAAGCACGAACGACAGCAGCCTCGTCGTTAAAACCCCCCCAAAGCCCAAGTGTTCCCCAGGAAGCAGGAACCGTCTATCTGTTTAAGGAGCGTACCCGCAGCCGCCTGACTCAGACACAGGAACGCTGACTACATTCCGTCTTCTCAGGGAAAGTATTTTCCTCCGCGGATTTCCCGGTCCCGCCAGGAGGGAGTCGCGGCCGTCGCGAGCTTGGCCCCGCCGGCGCCCCCTGCAGCCCGCAGACGCCGCCCCTCCGCAGTGCCCCTTCGCCGAGCCCCCGACAACTCCGGCGGGTCCGGATGGAAACCGCGCCGAGGTGCGTCCCCGGCCCAGGCGCGGCGAGCGGGCGCGGGCAGCGTTCCTCCGAGGGACAAAGGTTGGACTCACACCCGGTCCCCGGAGCCCGCTGCCCGGGGCGAGCCCGCCGCAGAGTCCGGGGTCCGGTCGGGGCCCGAGCGCGCGCGGGAGGGGAGGGGGCGGGGGAGAAGGGTAGCGGTGGGGGAGGGGCCGCCCCCCCCCTCCCACCGCCGCCTTCCCAGCGACCTGTTGATGAAGATCTCCACAGCCCGGCCGCCACTGGCCCGTCTCTTACCTCCGCAGCGCGGTGGCCGCCGTTCCTCCAGACCACAGAAGCGACTGCTCTGCCGCGGGCCGCCCTCAATAATACCGGATAAAGAATCCAGAAAACTCCCGACTCCCCACCCCAGAATCTTTTAGTCCCCGCCCCCTCCCCACCGCCAGACTCCTCCGTCGCCGCCGTCGCCGCCAGCAACTCCTCCTCGAGGCCGCGCTAGACCAGCCCCCGCGGCCGCCGCGAGACCGCGCACGCGCCCCCGGGATTCTGGCGCAGAGAGCGCGCCTACCAGTTCTCCCCAGTCCCTCTCCCCGCCTGCTCGGCACGCTCCGCCCACCGCCGGGCTAAAGAGCCTGGCGCGGTCCGCCCAATCGCAAGCTCGCGTGGAGAAGGAGCCCGCTCATTGGTCATCTCCGTACCTCCGAGTAGTCGAGCGCGCGCGTTCACGCGCCTCCGAGTATAAAAGGCGAACCTAACGCGCTCAGAAATTGTGGAGCGGCTTGGCAGCGCGAGTCCGCGCCGCTAGCGTCGTGTGTGGGGGCGCGACGTTTCCCAGGGGCGGAGTCTGGCGAGGGAGGCCGCTTCCTCGGAGTCCCCATCTTCCTCAGGGTGACGGTCACCTCCTGAGGGAATGTCTTTTCTCCTTGAGGCGCGTCTAGTCAGGCACCGTCGCACAGTTTGACGCCTGGCTTTTCCCAGCCACCGTGACGCACACGCGTGGAGTGTTCTGTGTTTACAGAATTCCCTGACTCCACAGACGACGCCGAGAAGCTCCTGCCGGAACCCAGCTCGGAGAAACGAAAAAGCCAACACAACACGAACCAGAAAGGCGGGCCGCGCCGGGCCGCAGCTGGTGTCCTCACGCCCTCCGGTGTGGAGTCAAAAGTTGCGCGGGCGGGACGGATTCCGGGAGGCGCTGGCCCGGCCGCCCGCCCGCCCGTGCGGTGGAAACGCGTTCCCAGCAGAGAAACTGTCAACGCGTTTCCCTTAACACGTCTCACAAAAAGCCTGCGGAAGGGCTGCTGGGATAGCGATAGGGACACCCTGCCTTCGAGCAGTTGTTAATCATCCCCTTTCACCTGGCCTGGAATCCAGCGCTTGCATTTCCCCACGGAGGGGTACAATGCGCGGACAGCCCTCCTTCTCGAAGGCCAGGCCATCCCCTCTTTCCTAGTTCACTTCCTCTGTGGTGATGGGTTTTTGTTTTTGTTTTTGTTTTCATCATTTTCCTTATCCCCCAGGTCGGTCCCTTCCTCCCCTTTCTTTAAAGAAAACAAAACACATTCTTTTTCTTACTCTCCTTTTGGACATCCCCGCGTTCCATGGAACTGGGGTGCTCTGAACTAAGCAAACCATCATCCCAGATGGTCAAGATTTTAGGCGATAACCACCTCTTCCTGGGTTATCACCTCAAAATCTGAGCAGCATTCTCTCCGTCTTTATTCGGGTTGTTTGTGTTTAAATAGAAGAATCCAGGACATGACTCAGCTGCCTGCCAACTCGGGCCTTTAATCCTCCTGCTATCAAACATTCCTCAGTGAACACTGAGTACCAGTTCCAAAGCTACTTTAACTGAACTGCCTTGGCCCACATTCCTCCACAAAGATGTCTTGAAAATGTGTGCGCTGCAAGTAGTCTCCAGAATTCCTAGAAACTTATTAGCCATACACCAAAAGCAACTAAAGGTTAGTGTGTAACTTATTTTCTTTTCAAAGGTCTTCAAAGTGATAAGTAAAGATGCTTCCTCCAGCTCCTCAATAAAAAGTTTCTCCTTGTAGCTCAATTCCTCAGCCTCGAGACTACTGTCAATCAGGCTGAGAATTTCTTGTTCTGGGGACTGTCCTGTCCACTGTAGGACTTTTGTCAATGTACTCAGCTTCTGTCCATCAGATGCCAGATGCTCTCCCCAATTACAACAATCAAAAGGGGGGGGTGGAGGTGAGGTGGGTGCGACAAGACAAAAGGACCTCCAGTTATGACCAATCTGTTCAAAGAAATTGTTATCTCCACCCAGGTGACACACCCTTCCCCCCCCCCCCCAGATGTCTACTTGCTTCCCCAAGTGCCTAAAAATCCCTTGTTGTAGGATCCCACTCTAATAAAGTGATGATCACTATTAGGAGGAGGCTACAATGCTGGATAAGAAATGTACTCATTATCTTGCTCATGTAATTGTAATCCCTCTGTATAGTATTTTCACAATAAGAAAAGGAAGTAAAAAAATTCTACCTTTCCCTCTTAACTAAAGCTATTGTGACTCCTCTTTGTGCTATTAAAAGAATAGTTTTCATAACCAAATTAATAGCCTAATATCTTGTTTTTTGAGACAGAGTCTTACTATGTATCCTAGGCTGTCCCTCAAAATTCAAATCCTCCTGCTTCAGCCTCCTTCATGTGGGGATTACAAGTTATGTACTACCTCATTGGACTTTGGACTAAACACTTTTGATTGTATGAATCATCTTTAGGTAAACAAAACATATTCCATGAGAAATGTTTAAATCTGGAGAGAGGAAGCAGATACATTTGGAACTTGAAAATTTTTTGAATAAAACTAAGATTAAAACTGTACATCAAAAAAGATCAAATCACATTTGTTCTTGATAAGGATTGTAAAATTACGTACATCGGGACTGGGAAGGTGGCTCAGTGGTAGAGTGCTTGCCTTGCACGCATGAGGCCCTGGGTTCGATTCCTCAGCACCACATAAGCAGAAAAAAAAAAAAAAAAGCTGAAGTGGCACTGTGGCTCAAGGGGTAGAGTGAGCTGAAGAGCTGAGGGGACAGTGCCCAGGCCCAGAGTTCAGGCCCCACGACCAGACCCCTCCCCCCAAAAAAATTACATCTATCTTTCCTTACTGAGTTTCCAACTTTCTGTTTTGTTTATAGTGTTTGTTGTTCATAACAGGTTCTAATAGTTCCTATTTCAAAGTCTTTATATTTGCTTTTGGAAATATCCAATATTCCCAGGGATAGTTCTTCATTTTCTTTAGGTTTCATTTCAACTGTTGCCAGTGAGGCCTGTTCATGCTTGATAAATACCAACATCTCCCACACTCTAACTTCAATCACCCACTTATGGCTGCTGAACAATTTTATTTTTCATTTTCCTTTACTATCTGAGAGATATATATTATTATCTATCTTTTCAAATTAGCTCCATAAATTCAAGGATTTAATCTGTTTTATTTACCACTATTTATTTTTAGATTCCTCAGCATCTATTACATAGATAGTACTCAACAAATATTTAGAATAGCAATGATGAAAAGGTCAAAGACTTCAGGTGTGTGTGTGTGTGTGTGTGTGTGTGTGTGTGTGTGTGTGTGTGTGTGTGTGTGTGTGTGTGTGTGTGTGTGTGTGTGTCCATCCTGGTGCTTCAACTAGGGCCTCAGTGCTGTCCCTGAGTGTCTATGCTAGTGCTCTACCACTTGAGCCACAGCTCCACTTCCAGCTTTTTGGTGGTTAATTGTAGATAAGAGTTTCACAGACTTTTCTGCCCAGGCTAACTTTGAACCTTAATCCAAAGCTCTCAGATACCTGAGTAGCTAAGATTATAGGAATGAGTTACTGGTGACCAGCTAGATTTTGGCTTTTTCAGATATGTGGCCAATAATATCTCATTTTTAAAATTCTGCATAAAGATGATTAGTTCTGCCTCCTGCTTTACCATTTAAGGACTAATCAAGTGTAATCTGACTTAGTTTCTAAGAACAAGCAACATTAGGGGCTTTCAAGGTGGGATTAGAGTCTGACCCAGCTTTTATGTGTCAGATGAGATATGGAAAAAAACAATGGCAAATGGGAAGAGAAAACTATTTGTCCTTTACCATCTCTCTCCTATGCTTTAGGTCATTCCAGCTACCTACTTATAATTCCTCATCTTATTGATACAGCTGAGAATTAGAGGGGAAAAAACACCTAAAAAATAGATATGATCAAGTAAGATATACTTAACTTTTACTTTCTCAAGTTTCTGATGATCTTAGATATCTCATTTCTAACATATCACAAATTTAGTGTCTTACATGTGTGAACTTTAGTGTCTGTGTCAGTTCCTCTGACACAAGGCAGATTGGGTGATGTCAGCCTATGGATGGGAATTTCAGATGAATTTACTGATTAGGTATTAGCAGCAGTTCTAACTAGGAACTTTAAAAAACTGTCAATAGAGGCAGATATTTTAGATTACAAATTTATCATGGAAAAGCCCTAACTTTTCAATGCAATAGGCTGAAGCAGAATTGGAATAAATATTGACCCTTAACCAAGTTTTTTAAAGTATGTTGATGTAGTAAGAGATATAGAATATCAAAATGGATTTCTCTGTGCCATTGAGGAAAAAGAAACTTTTATTTTCCTTTTTCCAGAGTAATTTTCAGAGGAATGTTTCAAACCATATTTGGAAATATGAAGTTTGATCAAGTTAATGTAAACATTGTGTAGTTAAGTGTCAGGGCCTGACGCTGTACTGTACTTGGCTGTAAGCTTTCAAGCCTCTTGGCCTTTGAGGAACATTTCAAACAAAAACAGGAAGGCAGAACAGCAAACAATGCTCTCTAAGCCTTGAAATCTGAATTCAGGTACAGAAAAGAGAAAAAAATGGCAACAGGAATAGAAGTGAACTGGTTTCTTTCTTTTTTTCTAGGGGGGGATGGTGGGAAGAGAGGAGTTCCTTCTTAAATTTAGCATGGATGTAGGAAATAAATATACCTAGGATTTTGGCTAAATATATGGGTGTTCTTTAAGAAATAGTTGCTTCAGTGGGTATCCAGAACTTCAGTTACCATTATTTGTTAACTGATTTGGTGGCTCATACTTATGTTCTCACCTACTCAGGAAGCAGAGATCAGGCTTGAAGTTTGAGACCAATTCAGGCAAAAAGTAGGATTCCATTTCAAAAATACCCAGTCTGGCTGTCCTGGTGCATGCCTATAATATCAGATACATGGGAGGCATAGGTAGGAGCCGTTGCCAGCTGAGGTCAGCCTGGGGAAAAATGCTAGACCTTATCTGAAAATAACCTAAAAAGTGAAAAGGGATGAGAGCCTGGGTTAAAGTACAGAGCCTAAATAGTAACTGCAAGGCCCTAAGTTCAAACCATCATACCTCAAAAAAGAAAAAGAAGGGGAAGGGGAAGGAAGCAATAGAACGTTCTCATATGAAATATATCCAGAAGAACAAGCTCTTCTAATACTAGAATTGAGGGTTAATGAGATTTTGCAATACACAATTGTATGTAAATGTAAATTTTCCATTTCCTTGGGTCAAAAGCAGGAATCAGCAGGGTGGCTGTGGTTTAGGGTTTCTTCTGAGGTTCTACATCAGTATGTCGGCTGGGACTGTAGCTATCTAGTAGGGACACTGGGACTGGAGGCTAGGTTTCCAAGAAGGTGTGGTTTCACCGAAGTCTCACTCCCGCAGCTGTTGACTGGAGGCTTTATTTCCTTGTCATTTGGTCCTCATTTTAGGACTTGACAGCTGGCTTGCCTAAGAGCAAGGAATCCAAGAGACAGTGACCAAGATAGAAACTATGGGATATTTTTATGTTTGAAGTCTCCAAAGCCACTTACCGGTACTGCCACTTTACTGGCTAGAAGCAAGTTACTAAACTGTAGTGTGCAGTCAAGAGAAAGGGATAGAATTCCTTTTTTTTTTTTTTTGCAAGTCATGGGGCTTGAACTCTGGGCCTGGATGCTGTCCCTCAGCTCTTCAGCTCAAGGCGAGCACTCTACCACTTGAGCTACAGTTTTATTGGAGATTAAGAGTCTCACAGCCTTTCCTGCCCGGGCTGGTTTTGAACAACGATCCTCAGATCTCAGCCACCTGAATAGCTAGGATTATAGGTGTGAGCCACCAGCACCCAGCTCCATAACTGATAATTTTTTTTTTATCACTTTTTTCCTTCAAAAGGATTCTATCCCTAGCCAGGTGCCAGTGGCTCATGCCTATAATCCTAGCAACTCAGGAGGCTGAGATCTGAGGATCATGGTTCAAAGCCAGCCTGGGCAGGAAAGTCTGTGAGACTCTTATCTCCAATAAACCACTCACAAAAAACTGAAAGTGGTGCTGTGGCTCAAGTGGTAGAGTGTTAGCCTTGAGCCCCATGACCGACCAAAAAAAAAAAAAAATACCAGTTATGGACATATTTGTGTGTGTGTGTGTGTGTGTGTGTGTGTGTGTGTGTGTGTATGTGTGTGTGTATGTGTGTGTGTGTGTGTGTGTGTATTTTGACAGTGCTAGGAATCAAACCCAGGGTCTTGCCATTATTAGACAAATACTCTACTACTGAGCTACACCTCAAGCCCTAGGGATATATATATTTTTTAATGACCTTGGAGCTTTTTACTCTCCTGTGAGCAACTGACCATTATAATTAGGTAGATAAAAATCAGTGTCCAGACTATTATCACAATGGTATTTTTGTCTATATTTCTACTAATAGTAGCTATATTATCAACACAACCCAGTGCTCCCAAATCTTCTCAACCCTACTCAACTGTCTATGTCAGTTCTTGCAGAAAATCCTTATGCATTCCTTTCTACAAGTTGCATAGGAAATACCACACTCCCACAATAGGGTTACTTTTCATTCACAGCTAAACAGTTTTTGAAGTTATACTTTATGAAGAGGTGTTGAAGGTCTCAATAAATTTCCACTTCAGAATTCTATACTGCTAAAGTTGTTTGATGTGTTTAAAGATACAAGATTCCTCAAATAAATTGTGATGGTGAAATTCTTTTCTATAGATTTGAAATTTTTATTTTAATGGTTGGTTATGAAATATTTCAATCATATTCACCCCTTCCACCCTCCCCTTCTCCTCTTTCTTCCCACTGGTTCCCTCCCTCAAATAGTTCTTATTTTATACTTGTATCATAGCTCCACTTCTGGCTTTTTGTTGGTTAAGAGACTGGGGTCTCCCAGTCTTACAGGCTTGAATCACTGTCACTTGACCTTTGTTTTTGTTTTGGTCTCGATTCTGAATATGAGAGAGATGTGATATGTGTCTTCCTCAGTCCAGCTTATTTCACTCAATATGATGATTTCCATTTCCATCTTTTTTTCTGAAAATAACATTTCATTTATGGCTCAATAATATTCCATTGTATATGCATGTATATATGTGGTGTATATAATTTGTATTATATACATGCACATTATACATCTATATGGATATATATCTCCATATTTTCTTCCATCCTTTCATTGATTGAGGGATAGCAAGGCTGATTCTGCAGTGTGGCTATTGTGAATAGTGCTGCTATAAACATAAGTATGCAGGTATCTCTATTATATGCTTAAACTCCTTCAGATACATGTCTAGGAGTGGCATAGCAGGATCAAATGGCACTTCTGTTGATAATTTCTTGAGAAACCTCCATACGGATTTCCATAGAGGCATTTCCTCACCTGCCTCAGTCTCCCAAGTGCTCAGATATAGGGCCGTACTGCTATGCTTGATCTTATGGTGACATTCTGATACCAGTTAAAAAAAACAAAAACATCAACAGTATATTTGATCTGTATTATAGCTCCTATGGTACTTTATTTCACTCTATTGGAAAATGCATTCCAAGTTGAAACTTCAGACTGGAAACTGATCCTTTCCTTCCTGTTCCCATGCAGTGCTGGCAGCAGTAGTAACACAGCTCTGTGTCACAATCTCCTGAAATAGGAGCAGTGACAGAGGAAGAGAAGACTGCTAATACTTTAGTCTGTTTATGTCTTAGGGCTCTTCTAACTCAAGTACTTTACATTTAAGGACTGACTGTATAACTAAATCGTGAGGGTCTTTAACTTCCTGGGAAGATATTTTGTAATTAGTTTAATTGGTATTAGTTGAATTTTTCTTAAGTGTTGATATTAATCAGACCACTTATCTAATTTGATAGGCAACCACACTCAACATTAATACCTAGTGAATACATGTCTGTACTATGTATTTATTCACATGAAAAAGCATCTTCGTTTTGCTGAAAGATTTCTAAAGTAGATTTAAGATTGTTTTAAAGTAGAATAAATATCAATATATTTTCCTTATGGTGTCTCTTAAGAATTATGTTGGGATTTTTTTGTCAGTCATGGAGCTTGAACTCAGGGCCTGGGTTCTTTCCCTGAGCTGCTTGCGTAAGGCCAATGCTCTATCACTTGAGCCAAAGCTCCATTTCAGGTTTTTTAGTTGTTAACTGGAGATAGGAGTTTCGTGGACTTTCCTGCCAGGGCTGGCTTTGAACTGCTATCCTCAGATCTCAGCTTCTTTTTTTTTCTTTTTTTTCTGGGGGGTCCAGTTGTGGGGCCTGAACTCTGGGCCTGGGCGCTGTCCCTCAGCTCTTCAGCTCAAGGCTAGTGCTCTACCACTTGAGCCACAGCGCCACTTCCGGCTTTTTTCTTTTTTGCTTATGTGCTGCTGAGGAATCGAACCCAGGGCCTCAGGCATGCAAGGCAAGTGCTCTACCACTGAGCCACCTTCCCAGCCCCATATCTCAGCTTCTTGAGTAGCTGGGATTATAGGCGTTGAGCCACCAGCACCTGGCCAAGAATTATGTTCTATAGTTGAGCTTGACCACATTGGACAGCACAGATATTAAGCATTTCAAAAGCATATGCATTAATTTTGTGAGCACTGTTCTAATAATCAACATGCCATCCCATGAGTTAGTTTTACCACAAGCTGATGTGGAAAGTAAGACGCATAATGGAGTACTGGTACAATATGAAACTGGTTTAGGAAATTGAGATGGAAAATGCAATAAACCTGCCCTGTGTGATATTACAAATAATTATGAATATTACAGAAAGATAAAAAATTAGTTATATAATATTTTTGAATTTCCTTTGACCATAAAGCTGATTTTAAGAAAAAAAGTAGTGCATCATTAAGAGCAAGCAGGTTGAGTATGTATGTACTATTTCTTAAAGTTAGTTTTTTGTCACTGACAAAATACCTGAGGACACCTTAATAAAGTCTTAATAAGGTCTTTTCGGGGGTGGGGGGGTTCATGTTTGGCCTTGCTGCTTTGGATCTTTGGCTGCATAGTCACATGCAGTAGAGGACACTGTTCACCTCATGGTGGCTTAGAAGCAGAAAGAGAGAGAAGTTGGGGGTGGGCTAGGGTCCAGATATCCCTTTGAATAATCGCCCCTCCCAAGTGACTAGCCTCCCAACAACACTGCAAGTTGGGATCTATACTTCAATACATGGGCCTTTGGGACATTCAAAATCCAAATTATAGCACCTTCAGGTTTAGTCTATAAATATACTGTCTTTAAAAATCAATTTTTTGAAGTATAATTTATGTGCAATTAAATACACCCTTTTATTGTGCGTGTGCCAGTCCTGGGGCTTGAACTCAAGGGCTGGGTGCTGTCCTTGAGCTCTTTTGCTCAAGGTTTGTACTGTAGCACTTGAGCCACAGTGTCACTTTTGGTTTTTTTTGGTGGTTAACTGGAGATAAGACTCTCACAGGCTTTCCTGCTAGGGATGGCTTCGAATCACTATCCTCAGAACCTTTCCCTCCTGTGTATCTAGGATTATAGACATGAGCCATGGGCACCAGGCAAAATACATCTATTTTTAAGTATTTAGTTTGTATACATGAATGTAAACAATCACTGTAGTAGAAAATATTTTGTTAAAAAATTTTCTTATACCACTTTGTAATTAATACCCTGCTACCTAACCCTACCCCAGACTACCATGGCCAGATTTTTATAGTTTCATCTTCTAAACCTCCCTATAAATCTTGTTTTTTTTTTTTTTTTTAAGTCAGTCATGGGGCTTGAACTCTGGGCTTGGGCCTGTCCTGTGCTCTTCAGCTCAAGGCGAGTGCTCTACCACTTGAGCCACTTGAGTCTCACAGACTTTCCTGCCCAAGCTGGCTTTGAACCACGATCCTCAGATCTCAGCCTCCTGAGTAGCTAGGATTACAAGCATGAGCCACCGGCCCCCGGCTCTCCCTATAAATCTTTTTATTCTGTACACTTAAGTTCGTCTTCTAAATCTTCCTATAAATCTTACTATATAATCTACCTAGGTTTTTTCACTCAACATAATGATTCTAAGACTCAACTATGTGTTATAGTATTTATTAGTAGTTTGTTTCTTTTGTTGCTAAGTAGTACTGCTGTATGAACATACCACAGTGTGTTTAACTACTCATTGGCTGACGGACATTTGGGTTGTTTCCAGTTTTTCACCATTATAAAATCCCATGACCATTTGTTTATGAATCTTGTTTTAATATATGTCTTGCTGTGAACATGCCTTCATTGTTCTTGAGTAAATATGTAGGAGTAGAATTGTTTTATCATCTGGTAAGTATGTGTTACACTTATAAAGAATCTTTTTCAAAGTGCTTTGGAAAGTCTCTTACCGGATAATAACCAGTTGTACTTCTAACTTCCTGTATCAAGGAAGTAGTTTTTGTAAAAGACAATAGTTTCTGTTGTGTATGTGTATTCCTAATTGTAGCATGCCCCAATCTCTGTTGATTTCATGGGAATCTTTTTCACTCTTCATTGAGGAGTTGGGAAGGAATTCCTTCCATCTTTGTAGCAGAAGGGAAAGGAAGAGAAGGAATTCTCTGGGCTGTGAGCCAAGAAAATGCGTAGTTGATTTTTCTCTAGATTAATGCTATCCTATGGAAAAATACTATGAGTGACATGTTTGTTCACAAATGCATTCTGCATATTATTTAATTGCCTTATTAAAAGAAATGAATGAAATTAATCTTTAAATACTGCAAGCTAATATTGGGTTAAACTATTACTTAAATAACCAATAATCAATATATCCAAATAATCAATATAAAATTTGTTAAGCTGGATACCTATGGCTGATGCCTGCAATCCTAGTTACTCAAGGGGTCTGAGAACTAAGGATCTTGGTCAGAAGCCAGCCTGGGCAGGTATCTCCAATTAACCACTCAAAAACTGGAAGTGGCACTGTGGCTCAAAGTGGAGCACTAGCCTTGAGCAAATGAGCTCAGGGACAGTGCCCAGGCCCTGAGTTCAGGCCCCACAACCAACAAAACAAAAACAAAAATAAACTCAAAATTTGTTAAATGAAGTGTAATGAAGTATTACATTTGTTTCTCTTTTCTGTTTTGGTAGTACTGAAATCAGGGACTTATAGCTTTGCTTGGTTAGTGTTGCTTAATTTGAGCCACATCTGCAGCATGGCCTTTGCCCAGGATTAGTTTAGAACCACACTCTTCCAGCTCTCAGCCTTCTAGGTATCTAGGATTTACAGTTGTGTGCCAGTGGTACCTGGCTTTACTGGTAATTTTAGGTTTCTGGTTGGCCTGCACCTAAGCTGTGCTCTGCCTGCTTTTAGGCTTCTTGTTGTCATTTGGATCCCAGATCCCAGGCATCTAGCTTCCTGAATGGAAGATGGGGTCTCATGTACTTTTCTGTTTGGACTAGCTTGACAATATGATCCTCTCACTATCAGCTTCCCAATTAATTACAATTATAAGCATGAGCCACTGGCAACTGGTTTTCATACACACACACACACACACACACACACACACACACACACACACACACACGTATTTGTATTTTTATAAAAATATTTTGAAAATATGGTATGTATTTTACACCTACATCTCCTATCAATACTTGATATAAAAAATGTAGGTCAGGTGCCGGTGGCTCACACCTGTAATCCTAGCTAATCAGGAGGCTGAGATCTGAGGATCATGGTTCAATGCCAGCCCAGGCAGGAAAGTCCGTGAGACTCTTATCTCCAATAAAACATTAGAAAACCGGAAGTGGCGCTGTGGCTCAAGCGGTAGAGCACTCGCCTTGAGCTGAAGAGCGCAAGGACAGTGCCCAAGCCCAGAGTTCAAGCCCCATTACCGACAAAAAAAAAAAAAAAAAAAGGATTCAGTTGGGCACTGGTGGCTCATGCCTATAATCCTAGCTACTTAGGAGGCTGAGATCTGAGGATCGAGGTTCAAAGCCAGCCCTAGTCAGGAAACTCTGTGAGATTCTTATCTCTAATTAACCAGAAAACTGGAGGTGGTGCTGTGGTTCAAAGTGATAGAACACAGGGCTGGGAAGGTGGCTCAGTGGTAGAGTGCTTGCCTTGCATGCCTGAGGACCTGGGTTCGATTCCTCAGCACCACATAAGCAAAAAGAAAAAAGCCGGAAGTGGTGCTGTGGCTCAAGTGGTAGAGCACTAGCTAGCCTTGAGCTGAAGAGGTGAGGGACAGCGCCCAGGCCCAGAGTTTAGGCCCCACGAACAGACCCCCCCCCAAAAAAAAAGTGGTAGAACACTAGCCTTGAGTAAAAGAGCTCAGGGACAACACCCAGGCCCTGAGTTCAAGCCCCAAGACCAATAGACAAATAAATATAGATTTACTATACTGGGAAATATAGCAGAGTGTACAACACTTGACTAAGTGGGTGAGGCCCTGGGTTTCATTTCCATCATGGCAAAAAAAAACAAGTAGCTCTGCCAAAACAATAAAATTAAATTGTATTTAATTGGAATATATTACATAAGTGTTCAGTTTTTGAATTTGAATTAAACAGAATCTAAAATTTAGTTTCTCAGTCATGTTAGCCTAACATTTCAGAAGCCATGAGTGTCTATGCCTACCATATCGGACTGAATAGTTTTAGAGTTTTGCCTAGTCAGAAGAGGAAGGAAAAGATGGAAATAAGTACTTTCTGTTTCAATTCAGTCCACTGTAGATATGTGAGATAGTGTAATACAATGCATATAGAACATGCAGAAGCTTTTAGAAAGTAAGTGGTATTTTTAAAAACACAAAGTATTGTTTGTATAGCTCAAGTAATAATGCATAAGGCCCCGAGTTCAGTCCCCAGTTCTGCAATAAAAAAAACATTGTTTGGATGGGGAGTATGGATGGGGAGTATGGTTTTTGTTTTGTTGTGTGTGTGTGTGTGTGTGTGTGTGTGTGTGTGTGTGTGTGTGTGTGTGTGTGTGTGTGTGTGTGTGTGTGTGTGTGTGTGTGTGTGTGTGTGTGTGGGGCTTGAACTCAGGGCCTGGAAGTTGTTCCTGAGCTCTTTTGCTCAAGGCTAGCACTCTACCCTTCTGAGCCATAGCTCCACTTCTGGTTTTTGAATGGTTAATTGGAGATAAAAGTTTCACAGGGACTTTGCTGCCCAAGCTGGCTTGGAATCACAATCTTCAGATCTCAGTCTCTAAAGTAGTTAGAATTATAGGTATGAGCTAGTGCCCAGCTTTCTTTTTTTTTTTTTCATAGTACTGGTATTTCATATTGCTATTAGGTAAGTGCTCTATCACTTAGATACTACATGACCAGCCTGAGAGTTTATATAAATATGTGTGTGTGTATATATGTGTGTATGTATCTGTATATATACATGAGAGTTTCATATATACATTATATATATGGAATGTATACTCAAAATATATGGAATATTATTTTAAAACTCCACGTGTTCTTAAAAATCAGTTAAAACTGAAAAAAATCTGTTGAAAAAAAAATTTGGGGGGGAGGGAGGGTGTCTGGTCATGGGGCCTGAACTCTGGGCCTGGGCGCTGTCCCTCAGCTCTTCAGCAAGGCTAGCACTATACCACCTGAGCCATAGCACCACTTCCAGTTTTTATTTTCTTCTGCTTTTGTGGTGCTGAGTAACCGAACCCAGGGCCTCAAGCATACAAGGCAAGCACTCTACCACTGAGTGACCTTCCCAGCCCTGTTGAAATATTTTTAAAAGCCTGTTTTGATTAATATCTCTTAGCATCTGCCAGTCAGCTAGAATGTAAAGGTACAAGCAACTTGTCACCACTTCAATGAACTCATCAATAATGGCAAGAACAATGTTGGGGCTAATGTTCAAATGAGAGAATTAAAACCATAGAGAATATCAAATTTTCCTAATAACTCCCAAACAAAATGCTTTATCAGTTTATTAAAACTGAACATCTTATAGCTTCATCCTTTAAAATAAATATTCACAGAGCCAGGTGTTAGTGGCTCATGCCTGTAATCCTAGGTATTCAGGAGCCTTAGGTTTGAATATCTCAGTTCAAACCCATCCAGGGCAGACAAATATGTGACAATTTTATATCAATTAATCAGCAAAAAAGCTGGAAGTGGATCTGGGATTCAAATGGTAGAGAGTCAGTCTTGAGCAAAAAAGCTAAAGAACAGCACCTAGCTGGCACAAAAAAGTTAAATAAGATAAAATAAATAAATATCCATGTTTATAAATATGTTTATAAATATACTTAAGATTCAAGAAATTAGATTAACTGTATTTGAATTCTTAATGATTAGTAGCCTTTATTTCTGCCAACAGTGGAAGACACTATTTTATTTCCCCTTTGTACTGATTGTCTTTTCTTGAGTTGTGCTTGTTTTTTAGTTTAGAAGTTTGTATTTATCTGACAAAAAAAGAAAAAAGAAAGTCAGTTCATTTAATGTGGAGGTCTGAAATACAGAATATTTATTTGAAATACAGAATGTTTTAAAGTTATTGATCTTAAGTATAGTACTAAAACATCTAATATTAGTAAAATAAGTGATTTAAAAAATAAATTATGGGCTAGGGATGTAACTTAGTAGTAGAGCTCTTGCCTAGTATGTGTAAGACCCTGAGTTGGACTTCCAAGACTGCTAAGAAAAAAAGTCAAAACTTATATTTACAGTACAGCTTTTCTTCATAATATTGACATTGAAATCATTTAGATATATTTTATTATTTATTACCATTCAGTTTAAGTATTTGGTTTTCTTTTCTGTCTTTCTATGTGACTGTCTTGGCCGTGCTGGAGACAGAACACAAGTTTGTTCAACAAAAGTATTTGAGAGTCATCTTTTCAACTAATGAAGTCTGTATTTAAATATGGTATGATCTATAGTGTCTCTTTTGTTATTCTTTTTATTTAGGATCTCTTTTAAGATCCTCATATATGATATTTCATTCTTACAGAATAAACCAATTATAGAATGACACCATTGTAAAATACTGAGCTATCTCACCAGGCACTGGTAGCTCACCGGTAGCCTGTACTCTTGGCTCAGGATTGAGGTTTGAGCCGGCTCATGCAGGAAAGTCCATAAGACACTTATCTACAAATACCTGCTGGAGGTGTGGCTCAAATGGTGGAGTGCCAGCCTTGAGTAGAAAGAGCCTAGCATGAGTGCTAGATCCTGAGTTCAAGACCTAGTACTGGCATGTACGTGCTCTTCTCCCCCCCCATATGTACATACATGTGTATATATCCATGTATACATATACAGATATCTCCAAAGATTTCCCTCTCCAAACCCTAACCTTTTCTGAGAGTTGGTAGTGTTTATTCTTCTCCCTTAGTAGACATTGGACCCTACACATATCACCCTATATGCCATCCACTCACCACCACAGAACAAGTTAGAGTCTTTTAAGACAATGACTAAGGGGAAGAAGTGACAAAAGAACTGGCAGAGACTAAGGAATATGTATGGTGGCCACAGGATTATTGTTGTGGACATTTGTTCTTTTTTAGTCATCTTTCTCTTGTGTGTGCTCATTATCTTTTAGTTGTGCCCTAAGTTGCCTTTGGTGACAAAGTGCCAGAAGGCTGACCCTCAGTTCCATCAACAGAATCATGACAAGATAGGTAAGTAGTTCCTGCTAAATCCATCTCTGTCCACCAGTCTTTCAGTTTGATGAACTCAGTGTTGAAACAGACACAAACATATAGACACACACACACACACTCACACACACACACACACACACACACACACACAGCATAAGTTAGAAAATGTAAGGTCTATTGTTGAAATCTAGAGACTTGGGCTGGGAATATGGCTTAGTGGTAGAGTGCTTGCCTAGCACGCATGATGCCCTGCGTTCCATTCCCTAGTAGCGTAGCATATAAACAGAAAGCTGGAAGTGCTGCTATGGCTCAAGTGGTAGAATGCTAGCCTTGAGCAAAAGAAGCTCAGGGACAGTGCCCAGGCCCTGAATTCAAGCCCCAGGACTGGCAAAATAAAAATAAAAAATCTAGAGACTTACAATTATTGAAAGTTACTCACCTTTGGATTGTCCTACGCATTTCCCCATTTAGTGTGTCTTTTTCTTTTTCTTTCCTTTCTGGACATATATTCCCCTGGGAAAGGGGAAGACAGATGAAGCCGAGGGTTGAGGAAATTAGAGAATTTGATGTGAGGGAGAAAGAGTGTGAAGGAAAGAATGAGGAAAAGAAAGGAGAGATTATTAGAAGTGAGAAGAGAGAAGAAGGAAGAAAGAAAGGCCAAAAGTGGGAAAAAGGCAATAGGAGAAAGAACTTAATTTGGGTCTTAAGTTCAAATTATGTTCAAACCACCTCCTTGAGATGTCTATATTTCCAGTGGAACTCATTGTTTTGATTTCACAAACCTATACCTTTCAGAAAGGGGCCATCCTCCCTCCTTTTAGTTTGAGTTTTACAAAACAGGGCATGAACCTGGATGCTTAGAATTGCAAGGAAATTGATTTGTACTATTTAGGAGGAAAGTGGAAAATAAGTAGGTGTGGGAAGAATCCTCTGAATATTTCTAAATGATTTTCCTTTTCTTGAATCTTTGATTTTTGTCTCATCTCTCTCCCTCTTGGAAAAGTATCATGAGATTATAGAGAAGATTATAACAGGCTCATTGTAAAGAAATCAGAAAAGTTGAGAAAAGTAAGGACTAAAGAGATTAAGAAATTTTAAGTTAAGAAAAGAGAGAAATGGATTTAATTATGAGAGAGAGAGAGAGGAGAGAGAGAGAAAGATTCACCTAGGATCTACCATGTAGGTACCTAGCCTTGTTATAAAAAGTTTATTTAAAGTGCCAGCTTACCTAAAACTTTATATGGAAAGGAGAAAACGCAATTTCCTCCAATGTAGACAAGTATGAGACATGAAGAATTAGAGATGCTGGTCCCCAACTAGCCTTGCCTGTGAGCTGGGTGAATATCAGTTTATTGCTTAATCACATTAGGAATTTGTTTACTAACTTGGAAGAGTAGTTATGAATCTGGCTTCATTTAGAAATTAGATACTTTTTTCCATCTATGCTCAGACTAAGTTCAACAGAATGCAGGATTTAAGATTTTGCTCATCTTTTATTTTCTTGGAGGTAGAGAGTTTTAAAGGTAAGAGTGTATGAAAGGGAAAAATGATTTAGAGGAGCTTTAAAAAGGGTAAAGAAAAGCTAATCAGGGGGAAAACTGAAATACTATATAAGCCTAAGTAAGGAAAAACATGGGAAAACAAGAGATAGAAAGATGGAAAAGAATGAGAAGGTATATGAAAGAAAACAAACAGGGAAAATAGTTAACACTTGGTGGAAAACAAAATGTCCAAGTTGTACATTGCACCATCCTCCTGACTTAGCAAGCTTGTTGCTTCTCAATGGCTGTATCTGTGATTAGCTGCGAATTCCCAGAGCTCTCAATTTAAGCTGCCTGCTAGACTGACAAAGATGAGCACAAGGAGCACAGAAATGTCCACTTGTAGATTGTAATCAGCCTTGAGACGGCTGATCATGCCCTCACCCCACCATCCCAGCTATATTCACAGACATTTTACAGCTAAGGAAGCTGAGGTCCTGAAAGATTAAATGGGATCTTTGTATGATAGAGGCAGTAGAGTTAGAACTTTTGAGTCTATGTTTAATAGCTGATTTTTTTTTATGTTCTCTTCCAGATTTCTATCAGTTTATGTTGCTAACTCTTTTCATGGACCTTCTAGTTATGTAGTCTCCCAAACTGTAATCCCAGTTTCTTCTACTTCACAAAGTCATTATTTCCCATTCTATTTAAAAAATATGCACAATATTCTGATCTGTGTTATGTATGCACTTCTTATTTTTTATTGTGAAAATACCATACAGAGGGGTTACAATTACATGGACAAGGTAATGAGTACATATCTTATCAAGCATTGTTGCCTCCTCCTTTGTTTCCCCTTCCCATCCCTTCCCATATCCCCCCTCCCCCTTTTCCACCCTCCCATTTCCCCCCCCCCCCGGCCAAAATCGTCTTGTACATCTCATTGTTGCAATGGAGCCACCTGTATCCCTATCTAAACAATTTGTTTTTTCCCTTCCCTTCCACAAATTATACCTACCTCAAATACAGTGAAAACAGGGTATGTTATACCGTGGGGGAGGACATACAAAGCAACAAAAAAATCATCTTATAAATATGTTAAAAACAATCGCAAGAAAGAAAAAACATTTGAGTATCTTGGGGTTCATTTTGCCTAACATCAACTTATCTGACTGTTTCTGTGTGTCTCAGAAATATACTAGTAATTGCAAATAAGGGAAACCATGGGACCTATGTTTCTTTGGGCCTGGCTTACTTCACTTAATATAATTTTTTCCAAGTCTTTCCATTTCCTAACAAATGGGGCAATGTCATTCTTTCTGATGGAGGCATAGAATTCCATTGTATATATATACCACATTTTCTTGATCCATTCATCTACTGAGGGGCATCTGGGTTGGTTCCATATCTTAGCTATGGTAAATAATGCTGCTCTAAACATAGTTGTGCTGGTAGCTTTAGTATGGTCTTGTTTGTGATCATTTGGGTAAATGGAGAGGAAGATGGTGGAGGAGAAGCTGGAGGCTGAACAAGCTCTTGTATGTATGCACTTCTTAAGACCAAATAACATGTCCTGTTTTTTGTTAATGTCTCCCAGAAGGAGTCTACCAAAGTGCTTTACATATAATACATAGGTGCAAAATGATCACTCATTTGAACAAAACTGAGTTTTGTGAAAGAGTCATATATATATTAAAAAAAAACAGCAGCTTTAATATATTACATTAACATCGGATTTCCATGGCTAAATAAATGAGTGCCTCAGAATGTACATAGAATGCACTAATTATAAGCAGCTTTGAATAAAACTGTTAATAGATATATCCTTAAGCAAACTACAAGAAAAGTGTTTGCCTATGTTGGACAACTCTAGCATGTCAGAAAAAATCTATTTTGATTTCCTCCCTCTCTCCCTTTCCCTCTTCTCTCCTTATCCCTCCGCCCCCTCTCTCTGGGTCCCTCTTTCCTTTCCTGTTTTCCTCCCCCTGACCCTTCTCTCTTCTGAGAGGGTCTTGCTACACTTCAGGCTGCCCTCGAATACCCTATGAGCTGAAGCTGACCTTAAACTCAGTATCCTCTCACCCCAACTTCCTCTGTGCTGAGATTACAGATGTTTGTCACCATGCCTAGATTAGTTTGATATCATTGTGAAACAGAATTTGGGATAGAAATTGATAGTTGAAAATTCTTTAGACTACAAAGGATATTTTGTATTTTTCTCATGAATCAGATTCACATTGGTCCATAATTTCTCAGGTTTATTATGATAGGTGATAATATAGGCACCACATCTTGGTAAAATTTATCTGGTACTTTTAGGCACGTAAGCCCAATGGGAAGGTGTATAGATAAAATCCCATTTGTGTAAAACCTATCCTATAAACTGTATTTATTTATTTGTGGGCCCTACACATAAATGTGTCTATAAATGCCCTCAAATATCCTTGTTTTTGAAGTTGTTTTTTTTCTTTCCATTTTAGACAAGCTAAATGTTTATGTCTATTCCATAATACTCATGTTTGTGATTATAACTGAGGCCTTTTCTACCTCCCAGGTTTGGAAGTAACTCAGAGGTTAGTCAGCAGGTAGCAAAGGGAGAGATTCCAGGCAGTCTCTAAGACAATCTCCATGTCAAACAGTTGTTGTTAGGAGTGAAAGATTCTTAGGGATAGGAATATAGAAGAAACTACATCTCCTCAAAACATCAGTGCCTGTGGATAGGGAGATAGGGTGTAAGAGGTTAACGATGGAAGTGGGGAGAAAATATTGCCAAGTATTTTGTGGTAGACAGTTCCCCTTACAAATACTATTGTGTTTTGGATTCTGCCTGAAGAACTAGAGCAAAACCACAAAAGGGAATGCATCAGAATTATCTTGCCAGTTCCTTTTGCTCTCAGCTGTTGTGCTATTCAAAAAAACCACAGGTGACTCCTGCACACCAAAAATCACATGAAAAATGTAATGAAATTCATTCCATACCTGAAGTCTTTGAATCCTTTTTCATGAACCTGTACAAATAAACATCACATTTCAAAGGTTTGCAACCATGACCACAAGTATTTAGTAAAGAATTTCTAGGTGTGAGATAACTAGTCATTCTCTAAATGCTTTGTGGTAGTAATGATCAAAGCTAGGCTGTTATTGACTCTAATATTAAAAATATTTACTTACAAGTTATTTGATCTGTAAAAGCCATACAAGCAAATTTTATGTAACAAAATGCAATCTATTTTTATGTATTTCTCACCAGTCACTCAGTGAGGTTGCTGGTATTCACAGTCTTTCAGTCTTAGGAGAGGCTAGTTGCTGCTACACTCAGGGGCTTATGTAAATAAAGTTAATTGTGTAGAAACCTGAGGAAAATTCTGACAGAAGTAGGTTAGAAAAGTGGAGTATTGGTGGCTTATGTCAGTAGTCCTAGCTACTCAGGAGGCTGAAATCTGAGGATCATGGTTCCAAGCCAGCCCAGGCAGAAAAGTCCCTGTGATACTCTTATGTCAATTAAAAAAAAAAAACCCGAAACACTCAAAAGCCAGAAATGGTGCTGTGGCTCAAGTGATAGAGCACCAGCCTTGAGCACAAAGAGAGGCTCAGGGACAGGGCCCAGGACCTGAATTCAAGCTCAGGGTGAGTGCTCTACCATTTGAGCCACAGTACCACTTATGGTTTTCTGGTGGTTAAGTGGAAATGAGAGTCTCACAGACTTTCCTACCAGAGCTGGAACTGAAATCCTCAGATCTCAGCCTTCCAATTAGCCAGGATTACAGGCATGAGCCACCAGATCTGGCTTTATAATTGATCTTTTAAGAACTAAAAATAGTTTTTTGAAGAGTTTATGGCTAGTGGTTTAAATGAAAGCTAAATACTAGGTCTGGGTGCTGTCCCTTAGCTTTTTTGTTCAAGGATGGTACTACCATTTGAGCCACAGCTCCACTTCTGGATTTTTGCTGTGAGACAAGTCTCATAGATTTTTCTGCCTGGGCTGACTTGGACTGTGATCCTCAGATCTCAGCCTCCTGAGTAGCTAGGATTACAGGCATGGGCCACTGGCAGCTAGCTTATTATATTTATTTATTTATCTATTTATTTTTTATCAGTTGTGGGGCTTGTACTCTGGGCCTGGGTGCTGTCCCTCAGCTCTTCAGCTCAAGGCGAGTGCTTTACCTCTTGAGCTACAATGCCATTTCTGGTTTTCTAGTGGTTTTTATTGGAGATAAGAGTCTCACAGACTTTTCAGCCCGGGCTGGCTTTTTGAACCGTGATCCTCAGATCTCAGCCTCCTGAGTAGCTAGGATTATAGGTGTGAGCCACCAGCACCTGGCTTTTTTTTTTTTTTTTTTAAGAAAGAATTTTAAGTAAATTTACTTAAAATCGAAACAAAGCTATTATTCTCTTCAAAACAAGTGTCATGGCAACACTATTGTTGAGGTAAGAGAAGGATTATAATGTGTTATAAATTCTTCATTTTTAAAAGACCTAAAGTGGCAGAGTAGAATTTTAAGTTTCTATCACCTTTGTCTCAATCTAGATTTAAATTGTTTACATTTTAAAGTCTAGTGAAACAGTAAAATATTCAGCAAGGTCATTGCTTAGTTTTGTTTTCAGTATTCAAAGTACACAGGTATGAAGTGTTATTGAAGTGTTACTGTTAGACAAAAAGAATAATACGGGACTTTTCATCAATCTCATTGTCTTAAGTTCTACAAATGTCCCTGGAATTAAGCGTCGATGAATTCCATTTTGCTCCTAGAGTACAACATCTTTCATTTGTAATTAACATTCTCAAATTAGATTCCAACTAGTCATTATGTTCCTACGTGGGTTAAGTTGAATTTAAGAGGATTATTTAGAATAATTGGGGGGGGGGGGGCTCCAGCAAAGTCAGTGGATTAATGGCATAGGAAGCTAAAGGACAGGGTCTAGTAATTTGAGATTTGTTGAATTCTAACATGCTTCATATTTTTAAATTCTATGATTTTTTTCTATTTGCATGGATTCTCAGCATTTCTAATAGTGATTGTAATCATGACAATAACAAAATATCATTTGCAGAGCAGTGTGCATCCTAAAATTTTGTTGTTATTTTATTGTTATTATAAAGGTGATATACAGAGGGGTTACAGTTACATAAGTAGGTAATGAGTATTTATTTTTGGATAATGTCACCCCTTTCTTTTGTAATTTTTAATGTTAAAAAAAAGTTAAGGCCCCAGATCTGGTAGCTCATGCCTGTAATCCTAGCTACTCAGGAAGCTGAGATCTAAGGATCATGGTTCAAAGCCAGCTCAGGTAGGAAAATCTGTGTGACTCTTAACTTCAATTAACCATCAAAAAGTTGGACTGGAACTCTGGCTCAAGTGATAGAGTATGCCTGCCTTGAGTGAAAAAGCTATAGGCAAGGGGCTGGGAAGGTGGCTCAGTGGTAGAGGGCTTGCCTTGCATGCATGAGGCCCTGGGTTCGATTCCTCAGCACCTCATAAGCAAAAAGAAAAAAGCCGGAAGTGGCGCTGTGGCTCAAGTGGTAGAGCACTAGCCTTGAGCTGAAGAGCTGAGGGACAGAGCCCAGGCCCAGAGTTCAGGCCCCATGACTGGACACCCCCCCCATAAAAAAACCCCAAAAATCTATAGGCAAGCACCCAGGCCCTGAGTTCAAAGCCTCAGTACTGGTGCAAAAAAGATAAGAAGAAAGAAATAATAGATCAGTGGTCTGGTCACTGATGGTGGCACACATTATCTATAATCCTAACTTGAGAGGCTAAGGTAGGATGATTACAAATTTGAGGCCAGCCTGGCAAAATAGTGAGGCTCTATCTCAAAATTTAAAAAATAAGGCTGGGAATGTAGCTCAGTAGTACTGCCCCTGGATTCACAGTGCTCAGCAACAAAATGGAAGGGAAGGGAAGGGGAGGGGAAAGGAGGGGAGGGGAGGGGGAAACATCTGCAGTTCAGTTAGTTTTGGGCTCTCAATATAGGACAGTTTCTGTGAGTAAAAACAGCAGTGTTAGCTCCTGGTTACATGGGAAGATTCCTACAAGGCTCCCTCAAATGTGAGCTGATGGTTCTTCTTCCTATGGCTATAATTTTGCCAGTCCTTGGGCTTGAACTCTGGGCCTGGGCACTTCCCTGAGCTTCTTTTTTTTTTTTTTTTTAAATTTAATTTAATTTTATTTGTGAACATACTGTACAGAGGAGTTACACTTACATGGGCAGGATAATGCGTACATTTCTTACCAAGCATTGCAGCTTCCTCCTTTGTTTACCCTTCACCTGAGCTTCTTTTTGCACTCCTCCACTTGAACCATAGCATCGCTTCTGGCTTTTTCTGAGTAGTTTAGTGGAGATTATGGACTTTCCTTCCCTGGGCTGGCTTCAAATCATGATTCTCACATCTCAGCTTCCTGAGTAGCTAGGATTACAGGCGTGAACCACCAGCACCCAGCTTAAAGAGGAAATTCTTATTTTTACCCTGAGGACTCAGGAGAGAAGAACCCTTGCTAAACTCACTTTTAATTAGGATTGGCCTCTCAGTAAGGCAATAATTCTCAAAATTCAGCATGCATTAGAATCATGTAGAAGAGTATTAAAACTCAGAACATCATGCTCCATCACCAGAGTTTATTATTCAGTAAAATGGTGTGGAGTTTGAGGAACTTACACCTCTAACAAGTCCTCAAGTGACACTGTTATGCTGCAGCAGGTCCCTCAACCCTCCTTGGAGAACCAGTGCGGGAACCCTAGATATCAAATAATGCCTCACCTGAGCAGACAATCAGGACTTATACCTAGAGGCTGTGGTATGGAGGAGAAGTGCCTTGCCTAGGAGCTTAAACAAACATTCCTCTGATTTCATGGCTGTGGGTCTCTTAAGTTATGTTCCTTTTGCTTTCCTTGCCCTCGATTTTGGTAGGATTTTGAGTCAAGGTATATAATGTGAAGACACTACAGAAAGCTCCCGTCCCTCTAGTGGCAGCCTGAGTGTAGGGACATCCAGCAAAATGCCTGTTGACTGTTGCTTAACGTATCTTTCTTTATTATTCATGAGGCTAATTCCTCCCCTTCAACTTTAGTCTATGGGGTAAATTTACTGTTCCTGTCCTTAAATCATTTGTGAATTGAATCTTTTACAAAATCTTGTCAGTTACTTTATCCATAAAGCTAATGTATTCTTTCCCTATTCTCTTATTATGCATATATGTATGTATGTAAAATTATTTAGAAGATATTTGTAATTGTTATACAGCTTGGAAGTCTTTCTTACAGAACTTATTTTTTCAGTTCTCTGATCAAATTTGTGTTTTTTCAGAGATGCTGCTCTTGACCACCTATGTAACACCTTTCTCTCTCTCTCTCCTCTCTCTCTCTCTCTCCCCTTCCCTCTTCACATATTCTTCAGTTGTAGCTCCGACAATTTATTTTATTTATTTTCTATTTTTTCAAGTTCCTAGTTTCTGATTGTGCCTGTTAGGCCATTTTTGTCCTTTTACTTGATTTAAAGTTTCCAAGTTAATAAGCAAAATTGAACATAATCTTCCTTGATAACATTTTGACTAATCTTTGAAGCTTTCAATTTTAATCTTAAAAATAAAAACACAGCTATCCCTTGGTGATTCATGCCTATAATGCTAGCTACATAGGAGCCAGAGATAGGAGGCTCATGTTCAGGGCCAGTCTGGGCAAAACATTAATAAGAATCCCATCTCAGTCAATAAGCTGGGTACGGTGGATTCTGCCTGTTATCCCAGCTGGGTACAAAGTACTAGTAGGTGGATCAAAGTCCAGACTGTTCTTGGTTAAAACAAGAGGCCCTATTTGAAAAAGCAAAGCAAAACAAAACACTAAAGCAAAAAGGGTGGCTCTAGTGGTAGAGTTCCTGACTAGGAACTATGAGGCCATAAGTTCAAACCTCAGTACTGCCCTACCCTTAAAACTGTCTTTAGTTGTTCTTTTGGAAGAATCAAATAAGATCTATTCAATACTTCAAATTATTTAAGAATTTTCTAGTTAATTTCATGTTTCCATTGATTTTTCTTGTCTTCCTGTTCTTAAACACATATGTACATATTCCTGAGTGCATTTTTTTTAAGTGCTAAGGATTGAACCCAGGGTTTTGTACATGCTAGACAATTGCTCTAGCTCTATACCCATCCTCTTTTTGTTGTTGTTGTTATTGTTGTTGTTGGTCCTGGAGCTTGAACTCAGGGTCTAGGTGCTATCCCTTGGCTTCTTTGTGTTCCAGGCTATCTCTCTCTACCACATGAGCCACAGCACTGGCTTTTTCTGAATAGTTATTAGAGACAAATGTCTCATGGATTTTCCTGCCTGGGCTGACTTTGAACATGACCCTTAGATCTCAGCCTCCTGAGTAGGTAGGATTATAAATGTGAAATACTGGTGCTCAGCTTCACTCTCTCTGTCTCACTCTCTTTTATGCATTTAAAAAAGGAGATAATGAATTATATTTCTCATTTTCATTTTTACTAATCTTTTTTTAAAATGCAGTTTTGCTGTTATCCAAGCTATTCTGGAACTGCTTAGCTCAAAGGAGCCTCCTACCTTAGACTAGAGTAGGTGGGACGATAGGCATGAACATCACACTCAGCCGTATATATGCATTTAGATAGGTTTCTTTTTAGATGTTAATCCAAAATGATCAGATTCCCTTTCATCGTTATAACACTTTATGCTCACTCACATTTGGCTTATAATTAACTTTGCAGAAAAGCTCCTGAAATTATGAAAATGATTCTTTCAGATTATTATTGGCAGTATAGAGAAATAAAAGGGATCCATAGAAAATGCAGAAAGAAGAAAATATAAGAAGCATAAAAACTGCCGGGCGCTGGTGGCTCACGCCTGTAATCCTAGCTACTCAGGAGGCTGAGATCTGAGGATCGCGGTTCAAAGCCAGCCCGGGCAGGAGAGACCGTGAGACTCCTATCTCCAATAAAACCACCAGAAAACCGGAAGTGGCGCTGTAGCTCAAGTGGTAGAGCGCTCGCCTTGAGCTGAAGAGCTGAGGGACAGCGCCCAGGCCCAGAGTTCAAGCCCCACGACCGACCAAAAAAAAAAAAAAAAGAAGCATAAAAACTGAAGAAAGCTGGGTGCTGGTGGCTCATGCCTGTAATCTTAGCTACTCAGGAGGATGAGATCTAAAGCTTGCAGTTCAAAGCTACCCCTCGTCAGGAAAGTCCGTGAGACTCTTATCTCTAATTAACCACTAGAAAACCAAAGTGGTGCTATGGCTCAAGTGGTAGAGCACTTGCCTTGAGCTGAGGACCTCAGGGACAGTGCCTACGCCCAGAGTTCAACCCGCACTACTGACAAAAAAAAAGAAAAGAAAAGAAAGGAAAAAACTACCCACCATTTGTATAAGACTCAATGCCTTAACTTCAAAATATGATTTTGTGATATTCACTAAAGCACATAGAATTGGCACCAGGTTGGTAACCAGAATACCAAGGGGTGTAAGCATCTGGTATGGAAATAAAAATTAACCAAGGTTGAATGAAATGAATATTCTCTACCTGAGAATATTCAGAGTCTGACATCCCAGGGCCATTGAAGCATATACCTATTTACATTACCACAGCCTTAGAATCCCCACCTTTTCCTGCCCTACTTACCTAGATTCTGCAGCCTTGGAAACTTTCTTTTTAAAATCAGCTCTCTTTTCTTCAGGGATGTCATCTTTGTGTTTCTTTCCTTCATGTTTTGGAGGAGTCAGTGTAGTCTGAAAACATTTTTCACCTTGGAAAGTCAGTGTTATGTTTGAGATGGTAACATGTTTTGTGTCCCTTATTTCAGTTTTACTTTTTGTATTTCGTAGACATCCATGTTTCAAGATATTTTCAATTTTTTCCTTGAAGAGAATAAGCAGAAACAAGTCAGGTAATAAAAGCACATAACACAGCAATGGCTTGTTTGTGGAGCAGTATGTCATCCACTCATCACTTAATTTGTATTTAAAAAGTGTGGTGGGTACCTGGGTCCAGTAGCAGAAACCCAGAGGTTGCTGTATGCCAACGGAAAGAAGCCAGGCTGGCATTAGAGGGAGGGACTTGGGAATTCAAAGCTGATGGCACATTCAAAAGTTCATCTTGTCATGTATGCAGTGTCACCTCACAGACAATCAGCACTCATTATAGCACTCCTTAAGGTTTTTCCCAAAAGGCCTGGTCCCACCTACTGTCCAATGTGAGGTTGCTCTTAATTGAGAGTGTCTAACTTATAATACTAAAGAGGTTTTACAAAGTCTTAGAACCTGTACTTAAAAAAAATTATTTTTTTGGTTGGTCATGGGGCTTGAACTCTGGGCTTGGGCGCTGTCCCTGTGCTCTTCAGCTCAAGGCGAGTGCTCTACCGCTTGAGCCACAGTGCCACTTCCAGTTTTGCAGTCGTTGATTAGAAATAAAAGTCTCACGGACTTTCCTTCCTGGGCTGGCTTTAAACCATGATCCTCAGATCTCAGCCTCCTAAGTAGCTAGGATTACAGTTGTGAGCCACCGGCGCCCCAGCCCTGTACTTAAAATTTAAAATCTGTCTGTCTCTTAATATCCTGGTTCCTGTCAGTATGCTACCTCTCCCAGTCACTGACTATCAGAATGTCTCACTGAGGCCTCAGAGCAATGGCTCAGCCAGTGGGCAGGCCTGTCTTTCTGGAGCTCCTTACCACTGTTCCTTCCTCCTCCTGTGGCCACACCCAGTGCATTCCTTCAATTGCTTCCTTGAACATATTGCAGCAATGTAATCCCAGAAAGATAAAGTGTATTTTCTGACAGGAAACTTACTGCATACTTATTATACGCAGTAAGTTTCGAAAGTCCTTTGAGGAGTGAAGAAGTGAAAAGTAGAAAATATTCTTTACAGGATGCTGCTGCCCAGACATAGCTGCTCTTCTAGCTAGCTGAGTCTTTTTCTATTTATTCCTTTTGTGTACTTTGTGTTTACTTTTGTGTGCTTTGAGGTCATTTTGAAGTTTTGCTTACAATTTTTTTTTTTTTAGGTCCGAGGCCAGGACTTGATTTCAGTACCTGACACTTTCATTTATTGGCTAGCCATGCCCCTAACCTCTGCTGTGTACATTTTTACTGAACATTTTTATTATTATAAACCTCTTCTTCCTGTCATTAGAAATTGTACACAACTACTTGAATTTTTCCTGAATAAAAACTACTTGCTGGGCCTTGGTGGCTCATACCTGTAATTTAGCTACTCAGGAGGTTGAGATCTGGAGGATGCAATTTGAAACGGCCCTGGGCAGAAAATTCCCTGAGACTTTTATTTCCAATTAACTAGAAAAATTCAGAGGTAGAGATATGACTCATAGGGTAGAGTAACACCTTTGGCTTAGAAAGCCAAGAGGGAGTATGGGGCTGAGTTTAAGTTCTAGTACTGGCACTCTCACCCCCTACCCTTTTACATTAGGAAACAGAATTTGGAAGTAAGACATAAACTATCTGTAATCCTATAGTCTAGAAATAAGCAATATGTGGCTGTTTTTTGTTTGTTTGGTCATGGGGCCTGAACTCTGGGCCTGGGCACTGTCCCTCAGCTCTTCAGCTCAAGGCTAACGCTCTATCACTTGATCCACAGTGCCACTTCTGGCTTTTTCTGCATATGTAGTACTGAGGAATCGAATCCAGGGCCTCATGTATGCAAGGCAGGCACTCTATCACTGAGCCACCTTACCAGCCCAAAATATAGATCTCTATTTTTGTTTTGTTTTTTGGCAGTTGTGGGGCCTGAACTCTGGGCCTGGGCACTGTCCCTCAGCTCAAGGCTAGTGCTCTACCTCTTTAGCCACAGCACAACTTCCAGCTTTTTCTGCTTATGTGGTGTTGAGGAATCAAACCCAGGGCCTCATCCATGCAAGGCAAGCACTCTACCACTGAGCCACCTTCCCAGCCCTGACAATATGTATTTTTTTCTCTTTGAGCATACATATGAAAAAATGTATTTTTATACATTAGAAAATATAGCCTTCATTTTTCACTCAAGTTTATATCATGAACATTTTTCCCAGCCAAGAAACATACTTCAAGTTAAAAAAAAACTGCTGAGTAATAATTTATTTAACAAATTTCTCCTGTTGCTTGCCAGATACTATGGCAGTACCTCAATAAGCTAACTTAGACTCAAGAATGTTTAATTCTCAGAATTAAACATCCTGTGGCTCTGTGTTTACCTACTTCTGACCTTTTCTAAGGCCAGTCACTTTTTTTATTTTCCAGTTTCCACCCTTACCTTTTCTTATTGAAATTTCATACTAATCTTTCAGGTCCTGAGCACTTCTATGTCCAGTTCAACCTTAACAATAACCCTGACAGTATATTAATATCCTGATTTTAGAGATGAGCAAACTGTGCTCTCTTGTCAGTTTACTGATTTAGCTATTTATACAACTGATGTTCAAGGTCAAGATTCTATCCCAGGTCTTCTGATCCTAGCTCTCTCCATCACACTGATGGCAGGTTAAGTTCAATGGTAAGAAGGGGTCATGTTTCAGGTGATATCTTACAATTCCTTTACTACTAGGATTTAGAGATTGGATCTCATGGTTAACATTGGGTAACTCAGATTAAATTCCATAGCATTTTTATCATCAATGTCAGCTACCTGAGAACTATGATCTTGGCGATTGCTCCAGTGCTTGATTGTTAAAACATTAAAGTCTTCCATGTTACGTAAGTTCTCCTCTTGTTTTGCCCTTATTATGTCATCATTTTCAAATACCACCGTGACCTCTGAGACATTCATGTTATCAGGAATCTCTGTGCCTTCTGTGATGTCTACAACTTCTGTGACTTCTGTGACAATTCTTACATCTGGCATTTCTGGGTGCTCACTTTCTGGAATGTCAGTGACATCGGTGACATCAGTGATGTCGGTGGTTTCTGAGAAATCTATGCTCCCTGATACGTGGGAGGGGTCTGTATACGTGTACAGGAAGGGGCTCTGCAGACCCGTGCACGTTGTAATATCCATGATGTCCCCTGAGCCTGTGGCTTCCGTGCTGTTTGTGCCTTCAGAGGTGCTGGAGCCTTCTGGCACTTTGGGGGCTTTAGCTTTCTCCTGATCCAGGACAGAGATGAGGTCCACCCATTGGGAAAATAAGGCCTCCTGTTTGTTTACAGGGGCACTGAGCTGCAAATAGTAGACACGGCCACTTACTAGCTTTACTTTGAGGCGAAAATTCTTAGCATCATGCACAGAAAGAGTCAAAAACTCTAGAGGGAGAAACCTGCAAACAAATGCAAATGAAACAGTATCAATAGAAATGACAAACATATAGTCCCTTTGTATTTTGTAGCAGCTTGAAGAGTGAGATTCAGGAAAACAGTGTCCCATTTAGGTCTGGGAGGAAACTCCTGAGAGTTCTCTCATCTTAGATACGTACCAGAGACTCTGATGTACTTAGAAACAAATCAGAACATCAACTCCTTACAGAGAAATTGTCATTTTAAGTAATCCTAACTAGTCTGGGCTTAGAGAAGTGTCTTGAAAAGATTCTAGAGCAAGTGAGTGGCTGAGAATTCTGATGGATGCTGATGGGAGAGGTGGCTTGCTATTATGATTCTTCAGCTCCTGTTATGTTGCTTTTTAAATTTGTATTATTATTAGCTAGCTTCTGTTTGACTGCCTTTGTCACAAGCTACTTTCCCACACTTTAATGTTACTATTATTTATAGCAGGGTTCTCCTTTAGAGCAATTTCATCTGTATTTCTGTTTTCAGCTCCACAGGAATAAAGATATTTTCTAAGATATTCTGATGTATGTAGATAGTGCCACTATGGAAAGGGAACTGAAGCATGATGCATCCACTTTTTCACTTGCATATGTTAACTTTTGGAGATACCGCAGCAAGCAGACATAGTGCTTGACTTAGGCCACTTGAACTCAGGTCCTCAGCTTTCTTGCACATGGCTGGCACTCTCCTAGTTGAGCCATGCTTCCAGCTTTGAGCTCCACTTTTTGCTAGAGATGGGAATGTTGGAATTTTTCTGACTGGGCTGGCTTTGAACTTCAATCCTCTAGGTCTCAGTGTTCTCAGTAACTAGAATTACAGGAGGAAAGCTATGGGTACCTGGCTCAGAGGGATTTGTGACTCCTCTCTGTGACTCACCTGGTAAGAACCAGCTTTGCTTTAGAGGGAGGTGGTGATGTCAGGAGACTTTTGAAGAAGGGTCCCTTATCTTTTTCAGTACCAGACGTCAGATACGCTAGCAGCATCACGTTGGGGATCTTGTTAGTGGGACTGGAAGAACACATGCCTACGGTCACCCAGTTGGCTCGGTTATGAAGGTAAATGGATTCACCTCTCCTGTTGACCTGAATACAAAACATAGGAAGGAGTTTTTGATGAAGGGCATGGCTTAACATCCTGGCATACCAGAGCAGTGGAAGCGATGCCAGGAAAGAAACGGAGCTTTTTTACTTTTTTACTTGCCTATGTTAACTTTTGGAGATACCACAGTGAGCAGACACAGTGCTTGACTTAGGGAGGTCCACAGGGAAGGCAAACCTAATACAACTAGAGAGACTATTACTGTCACTAAGTTACAGTTCAAGACGTTATAGAATAGCTAACAGAGGGTCTGGACTTAGCTGAGAAAGTGGGCTAAAGGTAGTAATATTTAAAACATTTAAGTCAGCTCATGGAAGTTGTTTGTTTAAAATATTTACTGATGCCCAGGTGTTGGTGGCTCACACCTGTAATTCTACCTACTCAGGAGGCTGAGGTCTGAGGAGTGTGGTTCAGAGCCCTGGGCAGGAAAGTCCATGAGAGTCATATCTCCAATTAATTACCAGAAAACTGGAAATGGAGGTGTGGCTCAAAGTGATAGAATGCTAGCCTTGAGGGAAAGAGCTTAGGGATAGCATCCAGGTCCTGAGTTCAAGCCCCATACTGCCAAAAAATAAAATAAATTAGTACCATAAAAGATAAGTATGGGCTGGGAATGTGGCTTAGTGGTAGAGTGCTTGCCTAGCATGCATGAAGCCCTGTGTTCAATTCCTTAGCACTACATACACAGCTGGAAGTGGTCCTGTGGCTCAAGTGGTAGAGTATAAGCTTTGAGCAAATGAAACTCAGGGACTGCCTAGCCCTGAGTTCAAGCCCAGGACTGGCAAAAAAAAAAAAAAAAAAAAAGATGAGTAGCACATATTGTTGAGTATAGACCTTGTAAAACATTTCCAAGACTTGAGATAATAAAATATAGTGAAAATTAGGAATTAGGAAGTTTGGCTCTCACTTTTGTCTTAGATACATTTTTCTTTTTTTGGTCGGTCGTGGGGCTTGAACTCTGAGCTTGGGTGTTGTCCCTGTGCTCTTCAAGTGCTCTACTGCTTGAGCCACAGCGCCACTTCTTAGATACATTTTTTTTGGGGGGTCCGGTCATGGGGCCTGAACTCTGGGCCTGGGCGCTGTCCCTCAGCTCTTCAGCTCAAGGCTAGTACTCTACCACTTGAGCCACAGCGCCACTTCCGGCTTTTTTTCTTTTTGTTTATGTGGTGCTGAGGAATCGAACCCAGGGCCTTGAGCATGCAAGGCAAGCGCTCTACCACTGAGCCACCTTCCCAGCCCTCTTAGATACATTTTTAAGTTTGTGTTATTAGTAGTAGGATCAAACCTAAGAATTCATGTATGCAAAGGATGTATTCAACCACTAAGCTACATAACCAGCAACAGAATTTTTAATAATGTTATATAAACTGGGTATAGGGGCATGTTCCTGTAGACCCAGCTAGACAGAAGACTGAGGCAGGGAGTTTTTGGTCAGTTTGGGCAACATAGCAACCCTTGTTTTTAAAGTAATATAAATAAAAGAATAAGAGAAATGGCAGTGTTTAACAACAAATTTGCAATCTTCCTGATTACTTACCAGTAGGTCAGCTAACTAATAGCCCATCTCTGGATATGGAGCCCTGGAAGTCTTTCCTTAGCTGACAAATTGGACAATGTACACCCAAACTTGCTAGGTGGACAGGACAGGTTTCTCGGCATATAATCAGTAAAAACCCCAAAGTCCAAAAACTCAAACAATATAATTGCTGCTCATTCATAAAAGAAAAGGCTGGAAAATGAGTACACAGAAATGTGGGGAAGCCAGAGAGGAGCTATACTTGTGTTTCTCAGTTGTATGAAAACTGGTTCAATTAAAACACACTTAAGGGGTTAGACACAAAACTCAATGGTTAAAAACATGTTTTCTTATGCAAAGGCCCCGGGTTTGAGTCTCACTTCCCATACAACTCACCAATTCAAACCAAGTATGTTCCGAAAGAGGTTATAGCCCTACTCTATTTATTAGACATTTCTTTTGAATTGCTGGTAGCTGTCACTATTGCTGTTTGAATGTACTATTTTGCTGGATGTGACAGAGCAAAAGGGTATAGGGTATGACTTAACACAGTACAGTGCTCAGTCTGCTCACTACCTGCCTCCCAGTGTGACACAAGTGCTGTGTGATTAGTGTGCAGAAGATACATTGCACAGGGCAAAGGAAGAGAGGTGGAGAACTGAAAATATTGTTAGTAGGAAAGAAGTATTTGGTTTCCTTCCTTCCTTCCTTTCTTTTTTTCTTTCTTTCTTTCTCCCTCCCTCCCTCCGTCCCTCCCTCCCTCCCTCCCTCGCTCCCTCCCTCCCTCGCTCCCTCCCTCCCATCCTGGGACTTGAACTTGGGGCCTGGGCACTCTCCTTGAGCTTCTTTTACTCAAGGCTAGCACTCTGCTACTTGAGTGGTACTAAGGAATCGAACCCAGGGCTTTATGCATGCTAGGCAAGTACTCTACCACTAAGCCACATTTTCAGTCAGAAAGACATATTTGGAAGGCATCTCCAGGTTGCATCTCCTGCCAGTGGCACATGGTGCAGGGCGGGGGGGGGGGGAGGGGGACTTAGGACATGTTTGTGAAGGATGAAGGCCCCTCTGAAGGAGCATGCCTTGTCATCCTCTGCCACATCGGCTGAGTAGCTGCTCCAGTTACAAGCTCTGTGTTCAATGCTAGTTGCTTGTGGCATTTCTGTGAGGTGACAGTAATGGTCCACAACACTGAGCTCTTTTCTCCATCTCTGTGCCTGAATATATTTTTTTAGGTACTAGGGTATGAACTCAAGGGCCACGGGCTTGCTATACCGTGCTCCTGGTCTTTTTTTTTTTTTTTTTGGGTCCGGTCATGGAGCCTGAACTCTGGGCCTGGGTGCTGTCCCTCCGCTCTTCAGCTCAAGGCTAGCACTCTACCATTTGAGCCACAGTGCCACTTCTGGCTTTTTTCTTTTTGCTTATGTGGTGCTGAGGAATCGAACCCAGGGCTTCAGGCATGCAAGGCAAGCGCTCTACCACTGAGCCACCTTTTTAAAAAACATTTTTTATTCTTGTCCAGACTGGCCTCAGATTATGTCTTCCTACCTCTGCCTCCAGCATACCTAGAATCATAGACATATATAACCACTCCTGACTTGTTTGAGATGGGGGTCTCGATCCTCCCAATCTCTGCCTTCTGATCTTTATCTGTATATTCTAATATTGAATATTTAGAGGAAAGTCAGTTCTGCTTCCAGTGCACTGAATGGTTTCATTCATCATGTAAATACATTCTCAGAGAAAGGAAACCATTGTCCTGATATTGTTAGATTTTTCCTTAAGAACTGAATGAAATTAGTTTAATTTCTAGTTTGTTACAGATCACCACCTTCCCTTCTTTTCCTTTCCTTTCTCCTTCTCTTCCTTTACTTGTCTCCTTTCCTTCCCCCCTCCCTTCCCCCACCCTTCCCTTCCTTCCTCTCTCTTCTCCTCCCCTTTCCATCCCTGTCACAGTGCTTGGGATTGAACCGAGGGGCCTTGCTATGCTAGTCAAGCCCTCTACCCGCAAGCTAACCTCTACTTCCACCGTAGATGTTTTGCTTCTAAGTCTAAAAAAGAAGTTAGTGAAGAAGCATGTTTTCCTGTGACAGGATGTTCTAAAAATCATTTTGTGTAACTCTGGGAAGATTATGTTAGAATGAAAATTACAGTGGAATTAGGACAGAAATCCTCCTAAGAATTTGTTGGGATATGGATGTCACTTTAACACTAATTATTTCAGGTTGTTTAAAGTTTTCAAAATTACTCTCCTTAATGATACCAAGTAGTCTCTTGCCACATTGAAAACAATTCTCTTCCTAGCCTTTTTATTGTTGTTCTTGTTGTCTTTGAGAAAATTAAATACTGAACTTAATTCAGAACTCAAGTATTATTTACCTGAATGAAATTGCTCTCTAATGTGGGAGGAGCTACAAAAGGCGCATACTCTCCTCCATCCATCTTCTTTTTAATATTTCCAGGGGGGTGAGGCTGTGGGTTGAGTTGGGCAACTGGGTCATCAGTCTTTGGATTGGAATCTTGTTCATTTGTCTTTGGATGAGCATCTTGATCATCCAACTTTTTGCTGTTTTTCTTCATTGTGCTTAGGTAAAAATTAGAAAATTGAGGGAATAAGAATACAATAAATGATATGATATATAGAAAATAGTTATTTCATTTCTCCATTGATTGACAACTTTACACATTCTAGGTATACTTGACACTATGCCCAACACTGTGGATGCATTAAAAAGGACTGAGGAGATCCTGGCCTTAAAATGTACACTTTAAGGGGTGACCGATAATAAGGAAGCAAGCAAACAAAAAGCAGTAACAAAAAAAGGATATTGAACAGATACTTGTAATAAAAGTGAGTGGCAGTGAGGGTGGTAACACTTAGGGTGATTAGGTTAGTCTCTAGGAGACTTTGCAATATATACTCCCTTCCCCAGACCATTGTTTTCCTAATTAATGGGAACACTTGCTTTTACATCATGTATAGGTGTCAAATGTTTTTGTGTAAGTAAAGTAACAAAACTCTCCTAGATTGAGAATACTTCTTCCACACTATTAACCCATACCTGAGCTTTAGCTCTTGGTTGGGAAGTAAATAGTGGATATCTTTCTGATCAATGACAGTTTATCCCTACTCTCTTCATCTTTTTACGAAAGAGCTTCCACCAGACAACAGTGACTGTTATTTGATCTCTCAGGACAGTTCTAAAAAGGAAACAAGACCTCAAAGTGTAATGGCCAATAACTTCCATGGAAACATCCTAAACACCAGTCATCATTAAAGAACTTCCAATCACAAATACAGTGACTTCCCAACTCATACCCATACAATGGAAACTATTTTTTTAAAGCAGTAAATGTTGGCAAGGATGCAGAGAAGCTCAAACTGTTGTGTAATTGGTGGGATGGAAGTGATACAGTTTCTGTGGGAAACAGTACAGTGATTCCTTAAAAAAAAAAATTAGACATAGAAATGGCCCAGAAGTCCACTCGTGGGTATATATCCCAAAGAACTGAAAGTACAGTACCGAAGTAATTTTATTTTTTGGTGGTACTGGGGTTTGAACTCAGGACTTCATACTTGTTAGACAGGTGATCTACTTCCCGAGTCACACCTGCAGCCCTCTGAAGAGACAATTGTACAGCCATATTTGTAGCAACATTAAATTCATAATAGCCAGCCATTCTTACCTCAACTCAGCCAAGAGTCACAATCCACTGTGGGAGGTGTAACTCACTTCAGTTTGAGCTTCCTCCTTTTCATGATGAAGCCTTTTGTATATAAAACCGAGAGAAAAGAAGCTAATTTCAGTTCTAACATTTACTTGTTACTTGTTGAGGTTCATGCGTTAGTGTCTTACAGCTACATGGTTACAGTTTGGTAGTATCATCTTCAAAACTCCATTTGTTGGAGTCAGTCCTTGAGAGTGATTGGATCATGAGGGCTTATTGACATAATAATTGGCTTAATCTACTGACGGACTCATACTTGTGCGTACATATTCTTTGTGTGTACATTTTAATGGGTTTCATTTAGTCATTTTCATACATGTATATAAATGTTCTTTGATTAGATTGACCCTCTCACTACCCCATCTTGTTCCCCTTCCTTAAGTCTTCCTCCTCTCAAATCAGACTCATCATTTACAGGCAGTATTGGGATGTGGTAGAAACTTTAGGGTGGGGCTGAGTTGGAGCACTGGAGGCGTGTTCTTGGGGGCTATCTCTTGTCCCAAGTTCCTTCCTCATTCTCTCTGTTTCCTAGCCACTATGAGGTGAGCATCTCTGCTCTGCTATTTCCTTCCCAGGGTGCTCTGCCTCACCATAGGCCCAGAAATATGGACAAAATAACCCTGCACTGAAACTGTGACTCAAAACTAATCCTTTCTCCTTTGCTGCTGCTTATATGCCAAGGTATTTTGTCACAGCCATGGAAACAAAGCATAGTTGGAGGGGGTTGCTGTCCACATTTGAGCCAAATTGTTCTTGGTGAGCCTCATTGAGTGCTCAGTCACAAGTCCTCAGCTAGTCCTTACCCTGAAACTGCCAGATAGGGAAACCAGCATTATCCCGAATGTCAGAGGAAATGATATGACTACTGTCTTCTTGATGGGAGGTTGGAGCAGAGATATGACCAGTGAAATATGTAATAGCGTTATTCATATTAATGAGCTGAACTTTTGTAGTTTATATATATATATATATACACACATATATGTCAATAAAGAAAATCTTATTTATACTATCATGCTTTATTCATACTATAGGTATAATAGAGGCCTATAAAACTCATACTTTAAAAGCAAATTTTAGTATAAAAAGATTAACCATATTAAGGATTGATTAATGCATATGATGTGTAATGGAAATTCAAGAACATGTTGACTGAGGCATGAATTAGAGCAGAGGCATGAAGCAGGATGGTTAGAGGCTGTTGTGGGGATGCAGAGCTAGCTTCTGTTATAAGTTATTCTACTATGATTGTATATACATCTTTTCTAATCATAGTTTATATTTTTCCAATAATTCATTCCTTTTGTTAGGTATCAAAGGTTCTATACATTGAGTTAAGCAGGCAAGATATAGAGAAATATTGTAGGTAAGGACTTGTATTGTGCAGCAAGAACAAGGACAGCCTAGAGGAATCCAATGCAATAGGCCATAACTTATTCTATGCAGCTTCACTTGTTTCTTTTAAACAGCTTTCCTCCCCCTCAGATATTTTTCTATCTTCTTCCAGTTACCATTGAATGAACATTAATTCAGTAGATAGTTACTGCAGAATTTCAGTTTAATTTTCATCAGAAAAAGCAGCATTGTTGCCAGGAACCAGTGGCTCACACCTGAGATCTGAGAAAGTCCCATGGGCCTTTTCTCCAATTAGATACAAAAAAGCTAGAAGTGGAGCTGTGGCTCAAGTGGTAAAGTGCTAGCCTTAAGCCAAAGAGCTTAAGGATAGCAGTGAGTCTCAGTGTTCAATCCCCTGGGGGCAGTACAAAAAAGAAATGAAGAAGGAAGGAAGGAAGCCAGCAAGGAAGCAAGGGAAGAAAAGGAACGGAAAAAGGGAAAGGGAAAGGGAAAGAGAAAGGAAAGCAGAAGAGAAGAGGTTTGATGCTGGTAGCTCATGCCTATAATCTATCTTAGTTACTCAGGAGGCTGAGAGCTGAGGATCATGGTTCAAGGCCAGCCTAGGCAGGCAACTCTGTGAGACTTTTCTCCAGTTAACCACTAGAAACCTAGAAGTGATGCTGTGGCTCAAAACAGTGTGGCAAAAACAGTTCAGGGACAGTGCCTAGGCCCTGAGGTCAAGCCCTATGACTCATAACAACAACAACACAATAAAAGAAAAGGAAAAGAGAGAAAGAAAAAGCAGTATTGTTGGCCTTTTGTTTTGTTTTGTTTTGTTTTTGGTCAGTCATGGGGCCTGAACTCTGTGCCTGGGCGCTGTCCCTCAGCTCTTCAGCTCAAGGCAAGCATTCTACCACTTGAGCTACAGTGCCACTTCCAGTTTTCTGGTGGTTTATTGGAGTCTTACAGACTTTTCCTGCCCAGGCTGGCTTTGCACCACAATCCTCAGATCTCAGCCTCCTGAGTAGCTAGGATTATAGGTGTGAGCCACTGGTGCCCAGCTGTTGGCCACTTTTAGTAAAAGGAAGGGCAGGGATATATCATATTAAATCTGGTCGTAGGCCTGACTTCAGTTTCCAAAATGACTAGCAAAACAAGCACACAAGAAAACATCCACCACCCCCCACCAACACACACAGAACAAAGTATGGGTCAGCAAAGCAAGTCAACCAAGTACAAGGCCCTGAGTTCAAATCCCAGTTCTATCAAAAAATTAATCCAGAGAGCATTCTGTTATTTTATTTGGTGATACAAGAGTTTGTACTCAGGGCCCCATTCCTTGCTAGGCAGAGTCTGTACAACTTGAGCCATACTTCCAGTCTCTTGTGGAATTGGTTATTTTTGAGGTGGAGGGTCTTGCTTTATGCCTGCTCTGGCCTGGACTGTGATCCTTATATTTGCATTTCCTTGTGTGGTTAGGAATAACAGGTGTGTCACTGCATCAAGCCATTGGTCAAGATGGGGTTTCCTGAACTTTTTATGCCCTAGGCTAACCTTGAACCATAGCTTGGATTACAGTGTCATTTTAAGATCAAATTGACAGATTATTTTTTTAAGAGAAGGAAATTCAGGCACTAAGTATTAAGTTTTCCCAATCTTTATAGTTGAGGTTCAAGAAATAAAACTATAAGTAAAAGAAGATGGAAAGAAAGTAGACATTTTCCCCTCAAATGGCCAGTATTAATTGAACTCTTGAGTTAGTCCCTCCTCCATTTGGCTCATACCTAGGTTGCAGTAATCAACACACACTTACGCAGAGGTGATGCTGAAATAGGCGTCTGGGAACCTCCTGGATGGTGACTAGGAGAATAATCTCCAAATAGCACACTGCCAGTCTTTTCACATCTCTCAACAGAAGGTGTTTTTGGTCTGCTAGACAGGCAACTAACTACTTAGCAAAAGCAGCACAAGTCTAGGCAGACTGGGCATTGTTCTATTTACACCTGCATCACAATGGGCTTCATAGCTCTGAAGTAAGAGTAAAGCACTGGCAAGGGGCAGCCTGCAGACCAGCTCTGAGATGACTGCAGTCAGTCCTCCTGTGGAGCTGGGCAGCTGGCTGGTGGTTCTGGTGGCTGAGAAGTTTCCAGGGTTTCCTCAGGGAGAATAATCAATCTACCTATAGTATGATGGGCGAATACCTTGTCTGTGAAAGCCAAAACCTAACCCACATCATTTATCATTCAGCTGATATGTATTATTCAGTCTTCCTGTAACTTAAATATAGGTGAAAAACTTTGAGCATCTGTGAATTTCAAAAGAATATACCATTCCTTCTTTTCTTTTCCTTCCTTCCTTCCTTCCTTCCTTCCTTCCTTCCTTCCTTCCTTCCTTCCTTCCTTCCCTCCCTCCCTCCTTCCTTCCTTCCTTTTTCTCTTTCTTTCCTTTCTTTCTTTCTTTCTTTCTTTCTTTCTTTCTTTCTTTCTTTCTTTCTTTCTTTCTTTCTTTCTTTCCTTCCTTCCTTCCTTCCTTTCTTTCTTTCTTTCTTTCTTTCTTTCTTTCTTTCTTTCTTTCTTTCTTTCTTTCTTTCTTTCTTTCTTTCTTTCTTTCTTTCTTTCTTTCTTTCTTTCTTTCTTTCTTTCTTTCTTTCTTTTTCTTGTTTTTGGTCATGGGGCTTGAACTCTGGGCCTGGTCACTGTCTCTCAGCTCTTCAGCTCAAGGCTAGTGCTCTACCACTTGAGCCACAGCACCACTTCCTGTTTGGAGATAAGAGTCTTAGGACGGGCTGGGAAGGTGGCTTATTGGTAGAGCGCTTGCCTTGCATGCATGAGGCCCTGGGTTTGATTCCTCAGCACCACATAACCAAAAAGAAAAAAGCCGGAAGTGGTGCTGTGGCTCAGGTGGTAGAGTACTAGCCTTAAGCTGAAGAGCTGAGGGACAGCACCCAGGCCCAGAGTTCAGGCCCCACGACCAGACCCCCCCCAAAAAAAAAAAAAAAAGTCTTAGCACTTTCCTGCCCAGGCTGGCTTTGAACTGTGATCCTCAGATCTCAGCCTCCTGAATAACTAGGATTACAGCTGTGAGCCACCTATGCCCAGTGAATATACCATTCTTCAAGGCAACTCTGCTGAGATACAGAGCTGAGAGCTGGATGTACAACGTGACTTCATATCTCCGTCTCATGTATTCCGGATCTGGGCTAGGTAGGCACACAGCAATTGTGTGTTCAGTGAATGAACGACTTATTGGATGAATGAATATAAATAAACATTGTATCCTCCCTGTGAAGGCATCTCCTCCCTTGAGAATGTGATTAGGTTGTCATTACCTTTTCTGTGTGCAGGAGATCCTTTCTACCCTGTCGTTTTTCCTGTGTGTTTTAGCCAGACTCTGCAGCTATCCCTTTGTAAGCTACCTCTCTGCCTGCTCATGAGGTTGAGGCACGTGGGATGCTGCTGACCACCTAGGCCTGGGAGGTGGCCTTTCCTTGGGGAATTGACTTTACTTGGGTCACTATGTTCTGGAGTCAAGTGCTTGCTTTTGACAAGACCTAGAATATTTGTTTCTTAGAATAAACATGATGCGGGGAGGCACGGTTCAAGTACTGGCTAAAAGTGCTTATATCACGTATGAAATACCAGACTGAAATCCTTTTGAACAATTAACACAAACTTAAAAAATGACAGGAATGTAAAACAAGTTCTGTCTGGGGTGTGGGTATCCGTGGGAGGGGAAGGGAAAGAAGGATGAATAGGCCAAAATATTTTCTGTACATTTGTGAATATGGAGTTATGAAGCTGGTTTGGAAAGGGGAGAGAGGGAATGAGGAAGAATGATGGAGAGGAGAGCTACGATGGATAAGGTACATTTCATACATACACAGACATGCTAACATAAAACTCCCTGTACAACTATGTGATGCTAATGAAAGTGTGGAACAAATGAAAAACAAAACAAAACAAAAAGAATCAAAATGAACTATCCAAGTAATGGTGTTTCCATGACAAGAACTGTTGTGGATGATGGGGACCACTGTCATCTACTTCCATTGCATCGGTCTCAGGAAACAGCCCTAGAAGCAGAGCTGAGGGCTATGAGCCACTTAAATAGTCAATGGTACAGACTCTGGTAAGAGTTCCACATGTATAACTGGCTCAGTCTTCAGTAAAGGTCGCCTCTCTGTATGGCTGGAGGGGTGCCTCTGTTATTCTTGCTGTAGCCTCTCTGTTTCCCACACTTTGTGCTTAGTGCCATGGATACTGAGATGCACAGATTCTTCCCTGTGCAGACCTCTGGTACCATTCACTAGCTTTCTAATCTGTTTCTTCATTCAGGATATTTATTACATAAACACAGCTTGACATGGTCCTGTTCTTCCTCTCCCAAGGCCAGGAAAATATTTTTGCATACATCTGGTTTCTTTATTGAAGATATTAATTTAATTTTGAAGTAGCTTGATGAAATACTTTTTTGAGGCTACTGATATATTAAAAAGTAGAAATAATGCCCAGTGATGGAAACAAACATTATGGTATATTTAAAATATTTATCTTTGAAGTACTGATGAATTTTAACAGGCATGACTTTGTTTGGAGACAATGCTACCAAGTCTGAATTTGAAGTGCTTTGTCAAAGTGATCTCCATGACCAGTAAGTCCTCATCTCTTGTCCCTTATTCCTGTCTGCCTGGGGTCCCCTCAGCTGCATGCTCTCATCCAAGGCTGCAAAGTTCCTCCCAGGCTATCCCTGGCTCCCCGGTGCGTGCGCTACAAGGTCAGTTCTGGTCAGTTAGTAGTGAGTACCTACTACTTACCATACTGCCTACAAATGAACAGTCTCTGCCCTCAAGGAACTTCCCTTCGGATGGGGGAGGGAGCATGTGGACAGATTATTTTCAGGGTGATACAATGATGGGATAAAGGGATACCAGGGAACTTGGGGAACACTTTGTCTAACATGGAGATTTCCTGGATTTCTTTCTGGAGAGGATAACGCCTAAATTTTGCCAAAAGCCTTGTACCTGCTAGACCAATGAGCTGAGCTCTACTTTTTTTTTTTTTTTTTTGGGTCCGGTCGTGGGGCCTGAACTCTGGACCTGGGCGCTGTCCCTCAGCAATTCAGCTCAAGGCTAGCACTCTACCACTTGAGCCATAGCACCACTTCCGGCTTTTTTAATTTTCTGCTTATGTGGTGCTGAGGAATCGAACCCAGGGCCTCATGCATGAAAGGCAAGCACTGAGCCACCTTCCCAGCCCTGAGCTCTACTTCTTCATAACAAGCGAATTCCTAAAAGGTTAGTCAGCCTGGGCAAAGGCACAGAGGCATGAAATGACTAGGTTTGAGCACGTAACTGCAAATAGACTGCTCTTTCCTAAAGTTAGGAGAGGAGAAAGATATGAGGTTGGAGAATTCGATTGTGGAGGTCTTTGATATAAATTTGTAATGGGAAATTATTGCTGCAGAGATTTTTCTAGTAACCATTACATAGGGAGATATATGGTTTGGCGTGATCAGATCTGAAAGCTGTGCATCAGTGCTTCATGCCAGTAATCCTTGCTACTCAGGAGTCTGAAATCTGAAGATTGCAGTTCAAAGCCAGCCTGGGCAGGAAAGTCTGTGAGACTTTTATCTCCAGTTAACCACCTGAAAACCAGAAGCGCAGCTGTGGCTCAAAGTGGTATAGTGCTAGCCTTGAGCATAAAAACTCAGGGACAGCGCCCAGGCCCTGAGTTTGGGCCCCATGACAAGGGGGGTGGGGAAGGATAGATCTGAGCAGAGCAGTTCTGGAGTCTGGAGGCAGAGACTAAGGTAGTGGCACCAAGAGTGCGGAGGAAGGAGTTACTGTGGGAATTCTTAGCAGAGTCAGAATTTGGTGACTCACTGGATGTAGGGGTTAGGAAGTAAGACAACTCACAGATTTCTGGTTGGCAAATCGGGATGGAGGATGGTGTCATTAACCAGGAACAGGTGTGGGAGGCAGAGAATGGGTTCCTTGTTTGTAGGAACCCTTGTTTAGCATGGCAACTTGCATTCAGTTGGCATTTACTAAGTAACTTCTTTAACCCTTCAGAGGCTGCTGAGTGCTCTTGGAGTTTGTGACCCTCTGGGTCATGTGTTTGGTACTGTACTCTAAAACTCTGACCCTGGTGAGTGTGATCAGCTCCATACTGGCTTGTGTTCTCTCCAATTATATTTAAGACCATTTCCCCCCATCCTATCATACTTCTGTCTCTTTCCTTCTATTGTATCTTCTAGCCCTTTCTTCTGTTTCACGTGTTCCTCTTCCTGCTTTTTACACACAGGGCTTGTTTTCATCCTTCAGAGCCCAGCTCAAATGTTGCCCGTGTGGGGAGTCTTGTCTGGATCTGGCTAAGTGATTGTCTCTCCTCTACAAATCCACCATGACAGACTGCATTGTGGTGCTGTGGCTGGAGCTCTGGGAACTGCATTTCTGGAGGACAGCAGGAGAACCTGCTGGCTTTCTGTTAGATTGGACAATAGGTTGCTTTAAAAGAGCTTGGAAGCCGTGGGAGGAGAGAATGGACTTGGCTTGTTTCCCTCAGTGTCACCTTGGCAACAGCAAATGTTTCAAGCCTGCATTCTTTTTCACTCTTCAAATTCTGTAGTTGGGCAGGACTGCTTTTTGTTTTTGTTTTTTTGGGTCTGGTCATGGGGCCTGAACTCTCGGCCTGGGCGCTGTCCCTCAGCTCTTCAGCTCAAGGCTAGCGCTCTACCACTTGAGCCACAGCACCACTTCCAGCTTTTTCCTGCTTATGTGGTGCTGAGGAATCGAACCCAGGACCTCATGCATATGAGGGGAGCACTCTACCACTGAGCCACCTTCCCAGCCCTTGGGCAGGACTCTGTACTTTGAGGGTTGTCAAAGTGTGAGATCCTTTGCTCCAAAGGGTTTGACCTCTGAGGTTCTAAATCTGAATTGTAATCTCTTCCTCTCACCCCTGGCCATATTGTGCCAGCTGATTTCTCTAGATATTAGTTCTAACAATCTGTGTTTTCTTTGTGCTTTCCTAGGCCTCCAACATCTCTTTTACTTATTCATACATTAAAGGCTCTCAATAGCATCTCTTAATGTGATTTCTGCCTTTTAAAAAAGATCTGACCTGCCACTGACACTGAATCTGCTTTAGGACTCCAGTCACTCTAACAAATCATTAGATTGTCTTCACAGACATTTCCTAAGGTATATTTAAAGAATTTCCCCGGGCCTGGGAAGGTGGCTCAGTGGTAGAGCGCTTGCCTTGCATGCATGAGGCCCTGGGTTCGATTCCTCAGCACCACATAAGCAGAAAAAAAAAAGCCAGAAGTGGCACTGTGGCTCAAGTGGTAGAGCGCTAGCCTTGAGCTGAATTGCTGAGGGACAGCACCCAGGCCCAGAGTTCAGGCCCATGCCAGAACCCGCCCCCCCCCCCCAAAAAAAGTATTTCCCCCCTGCTTCCAATCTAGTTCTTCCATTGGATAAATGTCTCATTCATTGTTCTGGTCCTCAGTGCCTACCATGGAGCCTGGCATCGTGTAGGAACCTAGTGACTTGTAAAACCTGAAATTTACAAAAGCCTATACCTTGGTTACTGCTGAAACAATGGCCAGAATGGATTGATTCTTTTCTTTCCCTCCCTCCCTCCCTCCCTCCCACCCTTCCTCCCTTCATTCCTTTTGTGTATGTATGTGTTGTTCCTGGGGCTTGAATTCAGCACCTGGTCCTCTCTCAGCTTTATTGATTGAGGCTAGTGCTCTTCCACTTGAGCCGTAGCTTCACTTCTGGCTTTTTAGGTGCTTAATTGAAGATAATAGCCTCATGGACTTTCTTGAACTGTGGTCCTCAGGTAGCTAGGATTATAGCCTTGAGCCACTGGTGCCTAACTGGACTGAGCTTTAGCTTTTTGGTTTTAAGTCATCAACAGACTTTGCAACAATGTAATTCCCTTAGAGTCAAGCATATTTCTTATAAGCTTGTCAAGAGTACAATTCATTACTTGATATAGCCCCACCATCATCAGAACAGCAAGGCACACATTTAATTTGCTTGAATTCTTTTTTTTTTTTTTTTTTTTGGGTCCAGTATTGGGGCCTGAACTCTGGGCCTGGGCGCTGTCCCTCAGCTCTTCAGCTCAAGGCTAGCACTCTACCACTTGAGCCACAGCACCACTTCCGGCTTTTTCCTTATGTGGTGCTGAGGAATCGAACCCAGGGCCTCGAGCATGCAAGGCAAGTGCTCTACCACTGAGCCACCGTCCCAGCCCCTAATTTGCTTGAATTCTTAACCTAGGTAAACTATACTTGGGAATGATAAATGACTTACCTTATAAGAGTTTCACGAAGATCAAAAATAGATAAATTGGTTAGATTTACAAAGTTTAGTTAGCAAATAGTTTTAAAAATAATTTTAAGCTGGGCACTGGTGGCTAATGCCTGTAATCCTAGCTACTCAGGAGGCTGAGATCTGAGGATTGCGGTTCAAAGCCAGCCTGGGCAGGAAAGTCTGTGAGACTATTATCTTCAATAAACCACTAGAAAACCGGAAGTGGTGCTGTGGCTCAAGCGGTAGAGCACTCACCTTTGAGCTGAAGAATGCAAGGACAGCACCCAAACCCAGAGTTCAAGCCTCACGACCGACAAAAAAAAAAAAAAAAAAAAAATTACATTAAAAATGAAAATTAGCAACAGAATCCAATTGCTGTAACATGGAACATCACTGAACAACATTTACTTGGTAAGATAATTTGCTTCAGTTCTTTTAAGCATTGTGCTGATACAGTTTGGAACAACTAAAACAGAGTGCAAAGTGTGGTTAACTTCTAGAGAGTTGTGAGAATTTGAACACATCTTCTATAGACTTAAGTATGAGCTGAGAAGATGGTATGTTTTATATACTTAATTCTTTAATAACTTTGGGCAAATACATGCAAATACATTAAATGATATTGTTGCTCACTATGCCAAGTAGGACCATTTCATCAATCCTCCACTTATCAGTTTCCCTTGGATCCACTTCTTATATGACTTACACTTTCCTTTTTCTAGTTTGGAAGGAAAATGGTTCCTTCTTGTCAGGTGGGTTGAGCTATCATAGTCCTTAAGTCCACCCCTTCTTCCTTTTCTTTCTCCTTTTAGGACCCATATAGTCCATGATTATAGATCCAACACTGTTTTTTTTATCCTTTTTCAAAATCCACAAGTAGAAAAGCTTCCTTTTAAAACCTTACCAGTGTGAGACGCCATCTTAGGTCTTTCTTTTCTCATGTGCAAGTTCCAAACAATTTATGTTTAGTTATTTCCTTAAGACATAATTTTGTGACTTCCTTTCTCATGCACAGGTTCTGAAGAATTGAGTTTCTATTTTGCTTTTTAGATTTTAAATTATCTATGTAGTTGTACAAAAGAGTTATTATTCAACGAAGCAGTTTATGAATACAATGCACCCCACTGTCACCCCTTTCAACATTCTCACCCACTCATCCAGACCCACCCCTTCCCTTTCCTTAATTTTGTATATACATTGAATTATTGACAGTACTCGCCCCTTTCTTGTTTTCATTCACCCGCCCCTTCTCCCCCTTGAAATTGTGCTTTTATAGCCCACAAATGATTACTCAGTCTTCTTGACTTCATCCTTCTTGGCATTTCTTTTGCACTTGACAGCTGATTATATTTCCTGTGGTGCTTCCTTCCTTGACCATTCATCTTCCTTAACTCTTCTCCTTCCTTTTCTCTCCTCCTTGGTCTGTGAGATGCTGTACTCCCATTTCTTCTCTTCTACAAACTGTTCTTTCCTCAGTTCCTTCCACAGCTGCTTCTTCTAACACACCAAGGCCCTGTCCTCTTCTCTTGGCAAACCTTTCCTGGACAATCTTGTTTATTCACCTTGTAGATCATTACATGACCAGTCACCAACGTTGTATCCAGCTAGTATCTCTTTGTGAACTCTTAATCTAAGCTGTCAAATGCTCCTCCACAAAACCCATTTTCTTATGAGTGGTTTAGCCTTTACAAATTTGAAGTCAGTTATGAAATTCATGCTTTCCTCCAGGAGCACACTCACCTCCTCTGATCTCTCCTACGTCATCACCCCACCCCATACGTGCACAGCCTCCATCACTTCTTAGCTGATATTCTCATTCCAGTTGCTGTCAGGGATTTTCCCTGAAAAGACACCTCTGACTATGAAAATTCCCCGATCAAATACCTCTTAACTGTTTTAGGTTTATTCTTCTAGAATAAATCTAGATGTGTTAACTTGGCATTTAAGAACTTCATAGTTTGGATGTTAAATGTATACTTTTTAATCTTACAACAACTTGTATCAACTTTTTTTCTATAGTTTATGTCTAAGGATATGGGTTTTCAGTCAGATTGCTAAATTTGAGTTCTTGTTCCCTTATCTTAGCTGTATGAGTATGGACAGGTTTCTTAATATCTCTGGTTCATGTTTCCTCGTCTATAACATAGGCATAAAAAACGTAGGGATTGTTGTAAAATCTGAACATTGAAAGTACCTGGCACATAAGCTCCAAGTGCTTCATTGAATAAATATTTACTGATGCTTACATATATATATATATATATATATATATATATATGTATATATATGCACACACACACATACACCAGGAACTCTTCCAAGGGTTGGGGGTATTACCAGTGAACAAAAATACCCCCCTTGTCTATTACCACCATCTGAAAAGTGTCCCCATGTTTTTATAGAGCTATTCTGGATGATGACATTTATTTTATCGCCAGCACAGATTTTCCTGGTTCCTACTGTATTTCAAACATGATTTAAGAAAGCCTTACAGGTACTTAATCCCCAATTTTCTGAGTCATTAATGAATTTTCTTTCATTTCAAAGAATTGTATGTGTTTGAAATTTGCTTTTGTGGCATGTAATTTTAATTTTAAATCATCAAGTATTGAAATGTACTTACTGTTCTCCAACTAGCACTGGATAGAGCAGGCAAACTGCAATTCTCTTATTTTCTAATCGGTGTTTCACAATGCTAAAGAACCTAATGCTGTTTTTTTTAAAACAAATACTACAGTAAGATAAAGTTACATTATACCACATTTAAAATCTCCCTCTCAGCATTTAACTTTGGGGGTATACTCTAACTATTCCTCTTATCTAGGCAGAGGTCCATCAGAATGGCATGAAAATCTCTTAAGAATAAGGCTCACACAACAAAATTTTAAATAATGATCAAGGATTTTTTTATTCATTAAGTTTCAGTATCATTACAGAAAATGTTATGGTACAGAGTTGTTTAACATTATTTTGTCTTTGCTCTTGATTTCCACATGAATGCTGGTAACACTAATATCTGTACAAGATCAGTCTTTGATTTAGTTTTTTTTTTTTTTTGTTCTGTACAATTTTAAATGTGTTGATTAAAAAGGCTGTCAGCACTTAAGGAAGCATTTTTTCCCCCAGTTTGTTTGTTCAAATAAAAGGTATCCAGTTACTGCCCAAGAGTCCTGTGCCATGGCTGCTTGGGGGAGAGGCTTCCCTGGGTGCTCAGCAGGGAGGGTTCTGGACGCAGGGCCGCACCTCCACCCAGTCACTCTTCTTTTGGCACGGTGCACATAAACACGAGATACATGATAAAGAACAAGCAAAAGCTCTCTGTAAAGCGGTTATGAAGCATACTAAGAAGGGAAATCCAAGTGTTGCCTACGCTAGTATAAATAAGCAGACAGCCTTGATTTAAGAGCATAAGTAGTTGTATTTTAAAGATGAGAAAAACACAAGTTCTGCAGGCACCTACCGCTGTCTACTAAAAGCTATCGCTATCAGACCTAGCATTGAACACACAAAGCAATTTGCAAGAAAGGAAAAATTTTGCTTTGATATAATCAGAATAGAGTTGTCTGTTAAGATTTATTCTTAGGTGTTGTTTTCTTTAAAAGATATTTAAATTCATTTGAAATATAGTTCAAGATGTTGACTATACAGATCAACTTTTATCCAAATCAGAAAAACTAGCTGTGCCGTTGCATATTACAGGATACAGTCAATGATATGTGGACATGCATCAAAGCTTTCTCCTGCTGGTGACTATCATAGCCGCCCAATGACCATGACGTCCACCACCTCGCCCTTGTGAAGCTCCACATACTGCTCTGTCTTTGGAGGTAGCATCAGTAGTCCATTGGCGCTGCGCATGCTCATCAGACGGCTGCTCATCTGATTACCTGGAAGGAAAGTCTCTCATTACAGCAGCATTAGCATGATGGTATATGGATTTAGAACACTTGGAGATTTAAAACACCCCACCCCCTCCCAAACAGACAAACAGAAATGCAGGGCTTCAAGAGGAAGAGAGAAAATCAAATTTCTCAGGATCTTTTTAGGTGGCTACATAGTATATCCTACACATTTTTGCCAAAACTTGAAAAAACAAACATTAGAAATACTTGTTTAGAAGAATAAAATTAGGAATTTATAGACTATGTAAAATGCAACAGAATTTCCCAGTTCAGGTTAAAATGTTTTATGTGTCTGAAAAGAGAGGCTTCCAAAATCTGTTAATACAATAAGAATAACAACAGTAGCAGCTTCTATTTCTTTACCAAGTGCCCGACAGGGTAACAGGTACTTAACTATTTATGTGACTCTCAAAGATTCAAAAGTATCTAAGTAACAGGCTTAGAGTACTGATAATGTTAAGTTAGAAGGCAATTTGAATACAGGACTCTGAAAGCAAAGCCAATGTGCTTGGTAACCACATTAGCTGGCTGATGATTGCACTTGATATAGGATCTTTGTTTGAAGGATAATACAGTTTTTGTGATATTGCATCCAAAGTTAGGCAAAATAGGACTAGAGAAGTTAGTGATAAAAGTTTGAGGTTTAGCTGAGTGCCAGTGGCTCATGCCTGTATATCCTAACTACTCAGGAGGCTGAGATCTGAGGATCACGGTTCAAAGCCAGCCTGGGTAGAAAAGTCCATGAGACTCTTATCTCCAGGAAACCAACAGAAAACAGGAAGTGGCACTGTGGCTCAAGTGGTAGGGCACTTGCCTTGAGTTGAAGAGCTGAGGGACAGTGCCCAGGCCCAGAGTTCAAGCCTCACGACCAACAACAAAAAGTTTGAAGTCTAGAGCAGGTAACTACAGAGCACTGAACTAACAATAGTAATTTCTCTGTTTTTAAGACTTACCAATATTTAGGTACTATAGAGCTGCCAATACCACAGTATAAACTGCACTTTCATCAAAGAGGAGTGAAAGATGATACAGCAGCAGTGCCTTCCTTTTCCTACAACCCATGTTATGCTCCAAATAGTACTTGAAGTAACAGATCCAAATATTTAGTTCCTTTTCACATTTCAAATGTTTATATATAAAATATGGTTCAATGAAATTATTACAATTATTATATTTTTTGTGCTGGTCCTGGGGCTTGAATTCAGAGCCTCAGCACTGTCCCTGAGCTTTTGTGCTCTACCACTTGGGCCACAGCTCCAAGTCCAGCTTTTTGGTGGTTGATTGGAGACCTGCCCAGGATAGCCTTAAACCATGACCCACAGATCTCAGCCTCCTGAATAGTTAGGTTTACAGGTGTGAGCCATCAGTACTTGGCTAACTTTTATTATTTTTAACTTGTCTTTTTTTTTTTAATCATATACTGTTTAGGAAATTAGTTTGCTTAAACTTTCAAAAAGAGAAAGAATATAACAATTGAAAAATAAGTTATAACCAAGGAATAACATTTGATGTAACTTTTTCTTTTATGGCAATACTGGGGTTTGAACTCAGGGTTTTATATTTATTAGGTAAGTACTCTACCACTTGATCCACACTCCTAGCCCTTTTTGCTTTAGGGTCTCATAAACTCTTTGCCTTTGGTGGTGGTTGGCTTTGGACCATGGTTCCCTATCTCCACTTCTTGCATAGCTGGCATTATAAATCTGCACCACTACAACTGACTTGTTTATTGAGGTTGTTTTTCTAGCACGCGCACGTGCGCGTGCGTGCGTGCGTGCGTGCGTGCGTGCGTGCGTGTGTGTGTGTGTGTGTGTGTGTGTGTGTTGGCCTTGAATTAAAATTCTGACACCTCTGTCTCCATGGATGGTCTTTAACTTTGTGATTTAACAGAATGAATGCCCAGGGATACCTGAGTGAATGACTCACCTGTACTTTGTGCCCAAGGCAGTGGCTCTTGGTGATGCCAAGTCAATATACACCGATGGTATTCTGGGCGGGGGTCCAGTTTCACATCACATGATAACTAAGGAATAAAGAAAAGAAGCAAATTTGGCCACATGATCATTTCTTAAAATTAGAAAGCTGGGGCTCTTGTGCAGAAGACACAGTAGGCACAGAAAATACCCTTAGAATTCTATGATTTCTTTCATTTCCCTCCTTATTTTGAGGACAGGAAGCCAGAGGCAGAACTGCTCTAGTGAAAGAGAAAAGAAGGCTAAGAAGAACAGATTAAAAAGGTAATGTTTATTTCTTAGTATTTTTATGGGTTTATGAAGAGGGAGAGGCTGCCAGTGAAATGAGAAACTAAAGCAGTCATCTTTAACATTGAGAATAAAGGAGGTAGACCTAAACAAATCCAGTAATATGTATTGATCAGTCCATCCATCCAATATTTACTGAGGACCTAATAATGTATTAGGCACTATTCAACTACCCATTTATAGAACTTTTTTCAACATAAAAAGGATCTTTCACTAGCCATCAGCTACATTTATATTTGCCAATAGGGTGACCTGCCGTCATGCCAAATCATTTTGTGTCTTTCAATCTCTGTATGTTCTCCAGCACTAAGTGGTTAGAGCTCCTCAGGGAGCTAGGCAACTGTTCCGCCACTGAGCTAGCTACACTCCAGCTCTCACTCACAGGATTGTTTGGTTTGCTTGTGTTTTAGCAAGTTTTCTCCCTCAGCAATGGTATTGATTTGTTCTTGATAGTACAGTAGAATCAGCACTGCACTGAAATGATAGGGACTCCTAGGTTCTTTTCCATTTCTTTTCTTTTTTTTTTTTTTTTTTGGTCGGTCGTGGGGCTTGAACTCTGGGCCTGGGCACTGTCCCTCAGCTCTTCAGCTCAAGGTGAGCGCTCTACCGCTTGAGCTACAGCGCCACTTCCGGTTTTCTGGTGGTTTATTGGAGATAGGAGTCTCACAGTCTCTCCTGCCTGGGCTGGCTTTGAACCGCGATCCTCAGATCTCAGCCTCCTGAGTAGCTAGGATTACAGGCGTGAGCCACCAGCGCCCGGCTTTCTTTTCCATTTCTTGCTAACTGCTATTCCGTATTAGCAAGTTATTTTGTTGTCTTAAAACTGCTTAAAACTATACAATGCAGTTCTCTTATATAATGGCTAAAATGTCTTCAAGCTTTATTGTCCTAACATTTTTAAACTGCTACTTTCATCTAGTCTAAAGATGAACATTTTTTGTTTTAAGGGAAAACATTTATGTAAATTTAAGAAACAAAAGCCAACTGAATTAAGTTAAAGTGAATGAAATCTTTTTTCATACCCTGTTGAGAAACAGAAATTCCTTTTGCAGTTATAAATGAAATGGACTGGATTTTGGGGTGATTTACTAAATGCAGAATACTTTAATAGCTAATATATTTATTTGTACTGACATTATTGTTCTAGTATATCATTTAATTTAAAAAGTACTTGTTTATGAGCTCCAGTGCTTCAGAGAACGATGCATCCAGGATAAATACACACATGTACACCATTTTTTTTTTTAGTAAATAAAACATTGTAAAAGATGAGTGTTTTGTTTGTGATAAAAATTGGTCAGTTCTGCGGACTGGGAATGTTCCCTTTGGTTCATTTATATATTTGCTTGGTACATGATAATCACTCAATAGAAAAAAAACCTGACTAGCTTTTGTAATATAGGGAATGGTCTACACAGAAACATCTGTGTGAGAGATTTAGTTAAAACAACAGCAGCAGCAACAAAAAACAGGTGTAGAGGATGAGAAGATAGGCCATGGGATAAAAATACACAAAGAACATTTAAAACACAGTAAGGAAATGAATAATTTAGTTTCAAAAACTGGACAAAAATCTGACCAGAACAGTTGATGTTAGGGATGTATCACAGATGAAAGTTAGGATATAAGATGATGTTCCACATCCTATGTCATTATGGACCTGCTCATTAAAACAACATTGTAAGGCCAATACACATCCATTAGAAAAGCCAAATGTGGGGCTGGGAAGGTGGCTCAGTGGTACACTGCTTGCCTTACATGCATGAGGCCCTGGGTTCGATTCCTCAGCACCACATAAGCAGAAAAAGCCAGAAATGCCATTGTGGCTCAAGTGGTAGAGTGCTAGCCTTGAGCTGAAGAGCTGAGGGACAGCTTCCAGGCCCAGTGTTCAGGCCCCATGATCCCCGCCCCCCCAAAGCCAAATGTCCAGCATTCAGACACTATCAAACACTGATAAGGAAGCGTAGCAAGAGGTGCCCGCTTTTACTGCTTGTGGAAGAGCAAAATGGCACAGCCATTTTGGACAAGTGACTGGCAGCGTCAACATAGACATACTTTTAACATATGATCATGGTATTTATACAAATGAAGTGAAAACATATGTCTACACAAAAGCCTGCACATGGATGTTTATGACAGCTTTATTCAAACTGCCAAAACTTGGAAGTAAACAAGATGTCCTCAGTGGATAAACAAACTAGGATAAATTCCAGACAATGATATATTATTCAACACTAAGATGAAATGAGCTATCAAGCCATGAAGACATGGAAGAAATTTAAATATATATTGCTAAGTAAAAGAAGTCTGTCTGAAAAGTTTATATACTATGTGGTTCCAAGAATATGGCATTTTAGGGGTGGGGATGGGGAACCTATGGAACCAAGGAAATAATCAGGAGTTTGTGGAGGTGGGGAAGGAAAGGATTAGCAGGTAGCACATAAACAATTTTTATGACAGTGCTATTCTGTATAATATTGTAATGTAGATACATGTCATTAAGCATTTGTCAAAACCTATATAACTTCTACTAAGAGTGAAGCCTAAGGCTCAATAGCTATGTGCATCTGATCATATAAAATAATATTTAGTTGGGTGCCGGTGGCTCACACCTGTAATCCTAGCTACTCAGGAGGCTGAGATCTGAGGATCTTGGTTCAAAGCCAGTCCGGGCAGGAAAATCTGTGAAATTCTTTTCTCCAATAAACCACCAGAAAACCAGAAGTGGCACTGTAGCTAACGTGGTAGAGTGCTAGCCTTGAGCTGATGAGCTGAGAGACAGCGCTCAGGCCCAGAGTTCAAGCCCCACGACCAAAAACAACAAAAACAACAAAAATTATTGAAATGAACTCCGGGAAATGGAAACAATGTTTTTTCCCTTTTGTTGCTGTTTTTCTTTTCCTTTTGTCTTGTTTGTTCACTTACCTGTCTTTGGGAGAGCAAGGGAGGCACAGAAATGGTAGGACAAATGCAGCAGTGCTACTCACTAGACAATGTGTTAAAAATGAACTACACAACTTTGGGTGAGGATAGGAGGGAAAACCTAGGAGTGAGTGAAGGAAGGGGTGACATTGTTTAAAAAGAAATGTAATCTTTATCTGACTTATGTAACTGTAACCTCTCTGTATATCACCTTTATGTAATAATAACAATGCAAAGAAAGGACTCTGGGTGACAGCGATATGTTACTTTAGGTTAATCAATTTTGGGCAAACATTAGCATTCTTGTGCCAGATGTTGACAGTGGAGGAGACTAAGTATTGTGTGGGGAGGGGAAATGTGGGACTTTTCTGTTCTTTCTGCTCAATTTTTCTGGGGAGCTAAAATTGCTCTAAAACAAAAATTTACTAATAAAAAACAAAAGACTATTCTGTCTTTCCTCTTTGTCTAGTTCATCTTACAGAGAAGTGATTCAAAGTGAATGAGAAGGGCTTCTCGGGATTTTTTTGCCTGTATCTTTCACGTATGGAATTTACCATGCTAAGAAAGGAGGTGGTGATGGTGGAAACTTTTCAGGAAGAAGAATCCCAGGCAGAAATGGAATTTTCTTTCATTTTTGGAAACTGAGTAGCTTGGCACAATCAGAGTATGGGATAGGAAACAGGTGAAACTGGAGAGGAAAACTGAGGACGTTAGATAGAGGGCCTCCTGTACCTTAGGAGGAGTTTAGAGTTAATCCTGATGAGCACTGAAGGATTTTCATTGAAGACAGGCAACTGATAAAAGAGGGGAAAGGAGGACGGTAGTTGATAGAAGGGGTGAGATTAATGGTAATATATTGCAAAAATGTGGTAATAGAACAATGAAATCCCCCTCTAAATAACTAATGTGAGTTAATAAAATAAAAAAGGGGCTTAAAAGAGACAAGGTTAGAAGAAGAGTACATTAAATAAGCTGAAAACTACAATACTATTATTATTTCCATTTAACCAAAAGCCAAAAGTGGAGCTATAGCTCAAGTGGTCAGAATGCTAGCCCTGAGTTCAGGCCCCAGAACTGGCAAAAAAAAAAAAAAAAAAAAAAAAAAAAAAGATTGAACCAAGCTTGTGGATTCCTTTCTTTTCTCTTTTCATTTTCCTTCCTTCACTCCTTCCTCCCTTGCTGTTTTTCTTAGGGTCTTACTATGCAGGATGGCCTTGAACTCATCCTGCTAAGTTCAGAGATTACAGGTCTACATTCTACTAAAGGATTTTTAGAGTGAGTTAGAGTTGAAAAGTAAAATAAGAAGTTGAAAGTGTACACAAATGTTTGATGTATTGTCTTACACATAACAGGCTTTAGGTAGGATGAACAAAATGGTGAACCACAAGAACTTATAGGATGAAGTAGGGGTTATAAGAGCTTAAATTAGATTTTTTTTATCTACTGCTTAAAAGGTACACCAGAGAGGACCCTGAGCTTATTTACTCTGTAAATCATCTAAAACTTATATCCATTCAAAGTCCTTACATATGTTGGTATGAATCAAATTCATGTTTCCAAAGTTTCTAGTTATATTTCTCATTTTGTAATAATTTGCAACCAATGTACTCTTTTTATGAATCATGTGCAGTTCTGTTCCTTTAAATATGTTTGAAATTGGTAAGTCATATATAATATTCTCATGTGACAGGAATCCTATATCTTTTAATGTAGAACATTTCTCTTTATAACTGAAAAACCTTAGCAGTGTTCAAACAGAAACACTTTGTAGTTCATTGCTTATGACATCAGTCAGAAAGTATTCATCAGGTTCTTACGGCCGCAGAACAGTAATGCTCACACATTAGAATAGTTTGGTGGAGATCCAGCAAGAATGCATTCTTCCAAGACTGATTTAGTCCCATAAGAGATAAAAGTATTTTCCCTTCTTCTTTATCGTCTTTGCTCCTCCCTTCTCCCTCCCCTGGTCCCCCTTCCTTCTCCTTCCCCCTCTCCCTCTCCTCCTTTCGTCCTATTCTTTTTTCTGGTGGTACTGGGGTTTGAACTCAGGGCCTAGCCCTTGCTAGGTAGGTGTTCTAGTATTTAAGCCATGCCCTCAGCCCTTTTTTGCTTTAGTTATTTTTCAGGTAGGGTCTTGAGTTTTTGCCTAGGGCAGGCCTCAGGCCATAATCACCCTACCTATGGCTTCTGAGTAGCTGGGACGTGTGATATCATACCCTGCCTTTTTCCATTTCTTACTCACTGCATGAGGGAGGGTTTTTTTTTTTTTTGTTTTGTTTTTTTCACGAGGGAATTTTTAATGGCCTTACCTCAATTATGATTCTAGAGACAAAAAGTTGAGAACAAGGGCAATATAGGGTGTTAAGATGGTATATCAGAGAACATAGTAAGATGTTCTCTTATGGTAAAACTATGTCAATAATTTGGATCATTAAATACTAGGATTATGTACTGAAAACCAGAAGTATTTCATTTCCAACTATAAAGCAAGCGGTTATTCTAAACTGATACTTATCTGAATGCTTTAATATAGAAGGGTGACATTTTATGTGCTGACATTAAATTAAAAAATATTATAAAGGTGATGTACAGAGAAGTGACAGTTACATAATCCAGTAATGAGTATATTCTTTTTGGACAATGTTGCTCCTTCCCTCATTCTCTCCATTTTTTCTCTCCTGTCCCCACCCTGTGCTGACCTTTTAAAAATAACGCAGGCTTCTTGCCCTATGTATAAGATGATGATATCAGAGTCCTAATATCCACCCCACTTCCCCAAAGTACTAAAGGACTGTGGCATCTATTTTGGAGAACAGTAATGAGAAGGTAAAAGCTGTAGGCTGTATGTTGCATCAGCAGAGACAGATCAGAAGATGTACCATACTTCCAGGTAGTAAATAGGGTTATTGTCCTCAAGTGGCAGTCATGTCAGTGTAGGTATGGGAGTCATTTGGGGAGTTAAAAACAACAGGGACAAGTAGCAAAACATACCTATGGACCATGTTGGCAGTTCCTGTGGTGCTGCTGTGGGAGAAAAGTATTTACTTGATTCTTGGACCAGTTCCTAGTTCCCTGAATTGACAGGAAACAGGCAGCATATGAACGGTGTATCAAGCATCATTCTGATGAGAGACCACCATCAATCAAATCATTGCTGTTAGGATGGATGACTGCCACAATGCCAGAAAGAGATACTAAATTTTAAAACAAGAAATGAATATAAGGATTTATAAGGGCTTTTCAGAGTCAGAGAATTCTTCTTACAAGACTTTGGTTTTTTCCTTGGTTTAGTAACCGTTACTGTTAATGGTTTGTATAAATCTATGACTTTCTGACTTGATCAAAATAGTTAATTTCAAATAGGACTACCATTGTGAAGATTAGAAAAAAAACGGACTTTTAAAAAAAAGTTTTAGGAAAAGAGATTTCTTCATCCTTTTTCACCCCAGTAGTTAGAAGGTCAATGTTAAGACTGTATTAAGTCTAGATTTTGTTGTTTATTTAATGTATGTTCAGAGCAATATTTTTGTTAATATTTCCTCTTCTATGTTTTCTCTTCTTCCTGTCAAACAGAGTATTCTTTTATATCTGAATTTACTTCAGAACTCTTGAAAAGTAATGGTTTGGTGTAGTAGTTTATTGCCAAGAATGTTGCTCATGAGTAATAGAGAAAGTGAATAATATAATTAGTTGAGTAAGTTAAGTAGTGTTGGTGGAGAAGTGAACTATTTCCAAATGGTTTTTATATAGTACATATAATTCCTCAGTCTTGTTTGTCTTTTTTTTAAACAATAAGATCACCCTTTCCTGAATCTCCAAGTTCTCTTTTTAGTTCTTTGGTTGTCTTTCTTTTTTTTCTGGATTGTTTGAGATTTAATACTAGAGTCACAGGAAAAGTAAACAGGTTAATTTCTGTACTCTGTGACTTTACACTGGAGAAAAGTAATTTTTATCCCTCAGTGCGTACAGATTGTGTGTCGGTGATCTTGACTGCTTTGTTTAAAGGATTACATTATGTTCTCTGGACTCTTTTTATAGCCTTCTAGCAAAGGAAGTCATCTGGGGGGAAATTATGAGACTCTTCCTCTTACCTCACAAAGGGGAGAACAATATGTCATTCACCATTAACATGAATCCTATATGTTTACTTTGGATTAGAAAGCATATCCTTTTTTTTTTTTTTATGAAGCTTCCACTTGAGTTTCTTGCTATTAGAAAACATTACCCTGGCTTTGATGATGGTTGGCCGAGGATCCAAGATGCCCTGCATCTTTCTCAGAGCAGGCACAACAAAGAGATTGCAGGTGACCACGGCTGATACAGGATTCCCTGAAAGTCAACCAAATAGTTATTTATATCATATCACATAAAGCTGTCAAACAATTACAGCCATCTGTACCTTTGGGTATTTAGGACATGTTGGAAATGATCCCACAATCAGTCTTCTTCTGAGACATCTTGCAACCAACAGGGTAAAAGAATAAAGGTACAGGGGTACTATCCATCACATGCCACCGAGGGGGTTAACATTTACTTTTGATAAAACAGAGAATTCTCATAACCAGCAGCTCTTTGACAATATTTTTGATTTTTGACAGCCATGTATTGAAACTCATTACCTGATAAAGGTTTTTTTTTTTTTTTTTTTTTTTGGTGTGTGTGTGTGTGAGTGTGTGTGTGTGTGAGTGTGAGTGTGTGTGTGTTCAAAGCGAGGGACACTGGAGGTCAAATCCAGAGTCTTGTGCATTTACATCACTGAGCCCTAGCCTCATACATTTTAAACCAGGCTAAATGTTTTATGTATCTTCTTGATATTTTTAAAGTACTTAAAATCAATGTATAACTGTTAAGACTGGTTTCAAAAAATAGGAAAATGTAGATAAGCGTAAGGAAATTTATCTATAATCAATTCTAATCAGAGATGTCTTTAACTTTAAAAACAAGCACCAAGTAAGTTCACATGGAGATAGATACTCTGGACTGAATTATGTCTTCTCCAATTCATATGAGTGTGCCCTAACCCCTAATGTGGCTGTATTTGGAAACAAGGCCCCTGAGGGGGTGGTTACAATTAAATGAGGACTTGAGGTTGAGTTAATCTTTTTTTAATTGTAAAGGTGTTGTACGGAGGGGTTACCGATACATGTCAGGTACTGAGTACATTTCTTTTTGAACAGTGCCACCTCTTCCCTCATTTTCTCCTAGTTTTTACCCTCCCGACTCCCCTTTCCCACAAGTTGTGTAGTTGACTTTCAACATAGTGCCTAGTGAGTATCACTGCTGAATTAGTTCATCCTTTGTTTCACCAAAGGTGGTGTTAATCTGATAGGACTGGTTTCAGTATAGTAAGAAGGCATTGCAGAAGTGTGTGTGCACAGAGGAAAGGTCATGTGAGGATGCAGAGGGACAGTGGCTGACCACACATCAGGAAGAGGAGCCTCCCAGGAAACACCACCATGGGGACCTTGATTTTGGACTTTTATTTAAACTACTCAGTCTGTGGTACTGTTATAGATGCTAGAGCAAATTCCTACACATACCAACTTCTTGTTAAGTTATAAAAAGATTTAAGAAATTCAAATGTAATTCTGTAGGAAAATAATCTAAGTGTGTCACATACTTCAAAAGGAGGAGGTTGGACTATATGATTCTTAAGATTCTAATTCTGAAGTCCTAATTTTATTCTTTTTGACAGCTGAATGTGTATGTGTATATTTATGTATGTATATATATATTTATATATATATGTATGTATATATATATATATATATGTGTAAACTAGTGGAGGAAAATGGGTTTATGAGATTTTTGTGTTCCCTTTCCTGAAGTGCTGTTAATTCCCTCCTCAAAGTAAAAGAAAGGCAATGATCAGATTAGTCTATTATTAGATAAAACCATATTTTCAATTCTCTTCTACCACAAAATAACTGAGATCAGGGTTTAGTTTAGTTTTTTTTTTTTTTTTTTTTTTTTGGTCTATGCTGGGGCTTGAACTCAGGGCCTGGGCTCTGTCCCTGAGCTCTTTCACTCAAGGCTAGCCCTCTATCACTTTGAGCCACAGTGCCACTTCCATTTTTTTTTTAGTGGTTAATTGGAGATAAGAGTCTTATGGGGACTTTTCTGCCTGGGCTGGCTTCGAACCATGACTCTCAAATCTCAGCCTCCTGAGTAGCTAGGATTACTGGCATGAGCCACCAGCACCCAGCTGAGAGTAGGTTTTTCTTTTTAGGTTGTAGAAAGGGATCAACTGATATTAATAATTTTAATTGAAAAATGAGATGTTCAATAGAACAGGTTTTTTTCTTTTGAGGTGAGGTCTCACTATTGCGCAGTCTCACCTTACACTTGCTATGTAGTTTATCAGACTAACTTCAAACTTATAATGCTCTTTATCCTCTCAAGTGCTGATACTATAGGTGTGCATGATCATGCTCCTCAAATACCACATTCTTAGTATTACTTTTCCCTTGCCTCAAATATATTACCAATGAGTATACAATTCCTATACTACTACCCTATACAGCTGCTGTTAAAATGAATTGCTCTATATAAGGAAAAAAAACTAGAAGACTGTCAAAAAGTTATAATAGTTTCTCTGGGTGGTAGAAGGAATTATAGATATTTATTTATGCTCATATATAGTGGACATGTATTATTATAATTTTTAAAAAGTTGGCAAGTAAATATAAAAAACTATTACATTTGTTATAATTAAACTTACTGAAAACCTTTAAGTTGATAGCCTTCAAGAAATTAGAAATATACTTAGAAGTTGAGAATTCTTACAAATGGAATGACTTGCTGTGTCTAGAATCTGAACATGTGAGTTGTTGCTGCTCTCTTTTGGTTCATTCAGGATGAACAGAGTGAGTTTCAAATCAGTTTGCAGATAGCTTTTAATTTTGTATTTTCTTTGGCAGATGAATTGCTTCACTAGAAATGTTAAAATAGGTTCCCATGAAAGTTTTCTTTGTAGGGCTGAGGTAAGATGGGAGAAGTACAGTACCTGCCTAGCAAGTATGGGTCCCTGAGTTCAAACCCTCATATATACACATACACACTGATACACTGTCACTGATGGTCCGCACGTTAAGCCATGTCTTCTGAAGACAAAGTAGCATCTCTTCCAAGAAAAACATAGGTAAGAGAAGGCCCTCCCCCGCTTTTTTTTTTGTTGGTTGTGGGGCTTGAACTCTGGGCCTGGGTGCTGTGCCTCAGCTCTTCAGCTCAAGGCTAGCACTCTTGAGCCAAAACCCCACTTCTTGTTTTCTGGTGATTTACTGGAGACTTTCCTGCCAGTGCTGGCTCTGAACCACAATCTTTAGATCTCAGCCTCCGGAGTAGTTAGGATAACAGGCGTGAGCCACCAGCGCCTGGCCCCATTTTGTAATATGATTTTTATGGTATCCAAGGAAATAGTAAAGGCCTTCAGTAATCTCAGGCCATCCTTTTTTTTTATCCTGGTATTGGGGCTTGAACTCAGGGACTAGGTGCTGTCCCCAAGCTTTTTACTCAAGGTAGTGCTTTAATACTGAGCTAGAGCTCCATTTCCAGTTTTTTGATGGTTATAACATTCGGAAATAAGATTCTCATGGACTTTGAACCTTGATACATAGATCTCAGCCTCCTGAGTAGCTAGGATTCAGGCATGAGCCATCAGAACCTGGCTCCATAGATATATTTTAAAGGCTCTTTTAGGTCTGGGAAGTTGTAGAGTTTTAGGTCTGGCTCAGTGGTAGAGAGTGCTTGCCTTGCATGCCTGAGGCCCTGGGTTCCATTCCTCAGCACCACATAAGCAGAAAAAAGCTGGAAATGGTACTGTGGCTCAAGTGGTAGGGTGCTAGCCTTGAGCTGAAGAGCTGAGGGACAGCACCCAGGCCCAGAGTTCAGGCCCCACACCAACCAAAAAAAAAAAAAAGGCTGTTTTATTTAAATATTTTACATGATGGAATTTAATGTTAGGGGATTATAATGTTGTTAAAGTTTAAAAATGTTTTACCTGACTCTTATTTTTCTATATTTGAGATTTACTTAATATAAAAAGCAAATAAATAGCCCAGACCTATGAGATTTGTGACCGAAAGGAACAAGTAAGTTATTTTTTGAAGAAATCTATCTCAGAAACAGGGACTTGGACAGAATTATTAGAGTGTAATTTTAAGTCAAAAAATAAGTAGATACATAAAAGATCTAAAGTGCTTTAAAAATTATTTGTATTTATCAAGCCTTTAAATACAGGGCCAATAAAGTAATAAACAATAATTAGACAATCCTTGTCAATTGAACCACATTATTTTTTCTATAATCTGAACATGTGGGTTTTTGCTCAGATGGGAGCAAGGGTGGTGATTGCAGACATCAGACTGATGATGTGTGGATTGTGGCTGAGATGCATCAGGACCAGTGGAAGGAGAGGTGCATCTCCCTAGTCGCCTCAAATCTTATAAGTAGAGACAGCAGTTGTTTTTAAAAATTGTTTTGTTTAGACACAGGGTCTTGCTATGTAGTTCATGATGGTCTCCAATTTATGATCCTCCTGCCTTAATTCTCCCCAGTGCTGGAATTCATTATTCGCTTATTTGTATTTTTCAATCTTTTTTTTTTTTTTTGGTCGTGGGGCCTAAACTCTGGTCCTGGGTGCTGCTGCCCTCAGCTCTTCAGCTCAAGGCTAACACTCTACCATTTGAGCCACAGTGCCACTTTCTTTCCTGCCTAGGCTGGCTTTGAACCACAATCTTCAGATCTTAGCCTCCTCAGTAGCTAGGATTACAGGTGCCACTGGCACCTGGCTCAATCTAGTATTTTTTATGGATAGCTCAAGCAAGGGCTTTGGCTCTTTGATCATGGTACTTCTAGTTGTGAAAAATGATTAGCCTGCTACCTGTGACCAATTTCCTATAAAGAAAAGGTAGGTGCCCTAGAAGATCTAGTGATAGTGAACATTTTATTATCATCTTAGGGTTTGGAATGTGCTCCAGAAGCATTATCCCATTTTATAGAAGAAATAGGTTCAGAGGGTGAAGTGATTTGTCAGAAAAGCTGGGACTGAAGTCCCAATGCTTTTAGATTCCAAATCAATTAATCTGATTGGTAACTGGATCTGAGAAGTCCAAAAATTTGGGGATAATATTTTTCAGAAAAAGTGGAAAACATCTCAGAGTTCTTACCTGGTAGTGCAAAAATAATTTTTCTTACACCATCAATATCCAAAGTTGCAAATGTTGTTGGCAAACTAGAAGAAAAATTAAAATGCTTGTTAGTGATTGTTAAGGAACAGAAGTAAATAAAGTGTTCCAGTTTTCCTATGTTGCTATTCATAAAGATCACTTATCATACAAAACCACTTTTCTGTTGACTTGCCTTCAAATCTTTATACTCTGAAGTATTTCAGAAGCATCTAAATGATTTTGCTTTCAGAATCTTCTGTTTCCTTTTCTTTTTCTTGTCAGTGCCACAGAAACATTCCAAATTCTCAAGTTTCCCTTCTACTTAGCAAGTCTGTTTTATTTTTGGTGGTGATTTATAACTATCATTCTTATTATAAGAAGACTTGATCATATCTGTCTAATTGCTTCTTGTTTAAAGTATTATCCTTTTAACATTATACTTAACAGTATAAATGAAACATATCAAAATCAGCTTTTGAAATATACAAATAACTAAAATATTATAGCTATAACCAGATAGCAATTAAGAATATTGTCAGATATGCTTTCTCAAGATTATGACATAAACTCTTAACACAGCAATGGGTAGGATAAGTGGTTTGGAGGGAGTAACTAATTGAGAAGAGTGATTTTTTTTCTATTAATTGCCCTTATGTAAGATTTTAGCTATCAATCTCATTATGTTTATTACAACTCCCATATTGGTAAAACTTTATTCTTTTTTTGGGGGGTCTGGTAGTGGCCCTGAACTCTGGGCCTGGGCACTATCCCTCAGCTCTTCAGCTCAAGGCTAGCACTCTAACACTTGAGCCACAGCGCCACTTCTGGCTTTTTTTCCCTGCTTATGTGGTGTTGAGGAATCGAACCCAGGGCCTCATGCATGCAAGGCAAGCGCTCTACCACTGAGCCACCTTTCCAGACCAAATTTTATTCTTTTAAGCACCAAAATTATATTTCCTTTTTACTAGTTTGCAGGTTGATCTTTCAAAAATGGACTATTCACTTGGTACTTTTTGAAATAGTATGGTAATATTGGAATTTCTGTTAATATACAGCTGTCATTATTAATATAATCCCTTAACTTAGTGATGTCAGATCACAGGATGGAAAGGTTGTTTTTAACCTATGAACTTTCTTAACTTTATGCCTTTGTGAGCCTGTGATTCAGTTCTATTTCTTCCTTTCAGTTTTCTTGTGTGGTTTTCCTTAATCCCAGACTGCTATCAAAGAACAGTAGTAATAGTCATATTGATTAAAAGGCAATATTAATATGATAGTATCAACTATTACTTAAAAAGTAGTTACCTCATTATTTCATTGTCTCAGAACAACACTAAGAGGTGACAACTATCATTGGATAGATAAGGAAATGGAAACTCAAGACACTGAGCAATTTGACCAAATATCACTCAGCTACTCAGTGGGGAAACAAAAGATCTGGAACCAAGGTTATTTACCTTTATGGCCCATATTTGATAAAGCTCTTATACCATGTTCTAATGAAGTGCTAGTATTTGGACTTTGTGACATCTATTTTGCTTATTTCTTGATTCTTTGTTTTAAATATATGTGATTTTAGGCTGTCATCTCAATTTGCAGATAGGTGACTTGGAAATGTTTATTACTGTGTCATGAAAGCAATTTCCAAGTTACATCACTGATAACAGGTATGCTTACTATAGATGTCATGTAAAACCAGTGACTGGTAGATCTATTTGGTAATACTACAAATGCTTTTCTGAGTATCTTTGTCTGTAAAATGAAATAGATATTATATTTGTAATGTACTGTAGATGAAGAGAGCAAAGTTAAACTAAGAAAACTTTTCATTTTACTATTAAGTAGCAATTACCTCTACTTTCTTCTTTAGAAAAGCATGAAATTTTAGCCAATTAAAAGAAGCACACTTAAATTTCATAACCACTTTACTATAGTGAACCAGCCTAGATACTACAAGTGAGGAGAAAATGCATAATGCTTTCTTCTTTCTACTGTATTCAAAGTTGATATGAATTATGAGGCCCTTTCATATCATCTTTTGCATCTCACAGATAGGTAGTGTGATTTCTCTAAAAGTACTCTCTTTCAAAAGATTCTATTTACAAGAAAACATTTGGCTATCTTGCATTGCCATTACAAGTGTCCTACAGCTAGGCCATGAGGCTTTTAAGCCCTGGAAAGCCATATCCTTTGTTTAACTCTCCTCTTGATGTCAGAATGTTAACAACATTTATGCAATAACTGAGATCCCAAAGTGTTATGATTTTAGGAGAGAAGAATAAACATTAGGAAGTGAAGAACTCCTAAAGGGGAAGAAAGTGGTAAATAATAAACTGAAAAGAAAACAAATCTATAGCTGGGTGCTGGTAGCTCACACCCGTAATCCTAGCTACTCAGGAGGTTGAGATCTGAGGACTGTGGTTCAAAGCCAGCCCAGAGAAGGAAAGTCCATGAGACTACTATCTCCAATAAACCACCAGAAAACCGAAAGTGGCACTGTGGCTCAAGTGGCTCAGTCCCTTAGCTGAAGAGCTAAGGGACAGTGCCTAGGCCCAGAGTTCAAGCCCCATGACCTAGCCAAAAAAAAAAAAAAAATCACTATATGGGCTGGGAAGGTGGCTCAGTGATAAAGTGCTTGCCTTACATGCATGAGGCCCTGGGTTCTATTCCTCAGCACCACATAAGCAGAAAAAAGCTGGAAGTGGTGCTGTGGCTCAAGTGGTAGAACACTAGACTTGAGCTGAAGAGTTGAGGGATAGTGCCCAGGTCCAGAGTTCAGGTCCCATGACCGACCAAAAAAAAAAAAATCACTATAGAAGTTGTGTTTTAAGTAATATTTCTCCTCTAGAGGCAAGAGTAAAAGTTACATTGGCTTCCTTCTGATAACAAAGGGAAAATTAATTAATTTTTTGAGATTATGAGCACAATGGCAAATTTTGGGAATGTCCTTTGTATTCTAATTCAATTGGGCTGGGAAAGTGGCTCAGTGGTAGAGCGCTAGCCTTGAGCTGAAGAGCTGAGGGACAGTGCCCAGCCCCAGAGTTCAGGCCCCACGACCGACCGGACCCCCCCACCCCCAAAAAAAAATCTAACTCAATTAGTACTGTTTAAAGGAACAGGGGAAAAGATTATCATAACATTTGCTTATGAAAAGGGCTTTGTCAGCAGATGCTGGGGAATATTCAACAAGCAACTACAGAAATAAACTGTCAAGAATTAGGAATTCTATGTAAGTGTGGAAAAAGCTTTAGGGACAAATAATCTTTATTAAATATGGCCAAATCATGATAGTAAAGCCTGACCACTGTCAGAGCTCAATAAATCAGGGATATTAGGAAGTCTGGCTTGACACTTAAGGCTTCAGGAAACATATTTCCCATAGCTGATTTATAACAACTGGGAAGTTCTATCCCACTCTCTATCAGAATTCATGAGCACCCATCTGAGTATAATTTTGAACAGAATCATCATCTCTAACACCATGGATGTGTGCTGAACTGCTTACTCATACACTGAGGTCTTTGAATAGAGAACCAAAGGTGGTTAAATAGCAGGGGTCTGAGCAGGCAGATTCCCAGTGTTTGGCATTATTTGAGGATTTGCTTAAACATTTTTTTACTTTGGGTTATTAATTCTTAGAAATATGCAAAATCTTAATATGTGGTTACTTTTTTCCTCCTGGGAAATAGTAGGTTGCAGGGTTAAACATAGGAAGGGAAAAATACTGTTAGAATCTAATTAAACCAGAGAATACACAATAGACAGAGAAACTTGTTAAACATAACCCAAGGAGGCAATTTGCCAAATCCATTTGTCAGCATAAGTGTTCCAGTTTACCTAAGAAGTCATAATAAACAAATGTTTTTTTAAAAAGGGAAGGAGTAAATATAGATTTAACAGCCACTTAACAAATACTGTGAGTGACCTTGCCTGAATCTGGAAGCAAACAAAACAATTATGAAAAGGGATTATTTTCCTTGACATTTGGGAGAACTTGAATATCAGGACATTATATGCCAAAGAATTAACTTGGTAAGACAGTACACTTGTATTTACATAAGAGAATGCTCTTATTGTTCTCATTACTTACCAAAGTGATATGATGTTTACAATTGGCTTTAAAATACTCATCCTTTCCCTCCCATAAGAGGTAGGATGGAAGAACTGATGAAACAATTACAGAAAAGTGTTGATGGTTACTGAACTGGGTAATAGGTACATGGGAGATGGCTCCTTGTATACTCTACTTTTATATTTGAGATTTTTTTCCCCCCACTAAGCTGCCTTTAAAAATAGTGAATGAAGCCAGGAGCTGGAGACTGAGATCTAAACCAGGTCAGAAAAGTCTATGAGACTCTTATCTCTGATAAAGTATTCAGAAAAAGCTGGAAGTGGCGCTGTAGCTCAAGGGGTAGAGTTCTAGCCTTGAGCCAAAAGAAGCTCAGGGACAGTGCCCAGGACTGGCAAAATAAATAATTAAATTAATTAAAAAAGAGAATGAATTAGTATGCAGAAATAGATAAAGAATAGTAAGGAATGGGACATGAAAATTAAAAAGAAAAAAGAGGTTGGAAAATTGTTTGCTTTGTACCAAACCCAGATTCATCTGTGACATGGATTCTTATTCCAAATATGTATGTATTCAGAAGATTCCAGAACTAAAATATTGTTTATTAAAAAGTTAACCTAAGGGCTGGGAAGGTGGCTCAGTGGTAAAGCGCTTGCCTTGCATGCTCGAGGCCCTGGGTTCGATTCCTCAGCACCACATAAGCAAAAAGAAAAAAGCCAGAAGTGGCACTGTGGCTCAAGTGGTAGAGCGCTAGCCTTGAGCTGAAGAGCTGAGGGAAAGCGCCCAGGCCCAGAGTTCAGGCTCCACGACCGGACCCCCCCAAAGGAAAAAAAAAGTTAACCTAACATAGAATATGTAAAAAGAAGGCATATAACTGGATTAGGTAAAGCAATCCAAATCAATTCCATATATGAGATAAAATGATTTTCATACCCTGGTTTCATAAAAACTCTGCCAAAATGGATCTGAGCATGAAGATCAATGTCCAGCACCTGCTTGAGATAGTCCTGCAAAATTAAAAACAGTCATTTTAACATCTTAATATTAGACTTGTAATACTTTTAAATGAAAATAAACTGAATTCATGAATTTAAAACATTTTTGTTATTTTAGTAAAATTGATTTGCTTAATACAAATATTACTTCATTCCTTATTCATTCATTTAATCAGTATTTTCAGAGCACCTGCTATGTGCTGAGTACCAATCAGGGGGATATAGCCACAAATAAAAGGGACAACAATTCTGCTCTTATGGGAAGAACATTCCAGTAGAGGACATTAGATACATACATTAGTGTATAATATCCTTACTTAATGGGGTTTTTGATCTTTTTTTCTCAGACACTTTTAACAACTATGCCTTAAATTTTGCCTGGCAGAGCAACCACATGTGTGTGTCATGCAATATTCTACTTAATGGTCCTAAAGAATATACTTTTCTTTAAGAGAGACTTGGTCATTTGCTCACAGCTTGCTAATCCAAATATGTCAACTAAAAGGAAAACTTGAAGGAACTCTAAAAGAGACCTTCTGCTAACAACAAAAATACAACATGCCCTCCCCCCTCCCCAGCCTCCCCCCTCTCCCCCCAACATGGCTAGCCTGTCTTCATGATCCACTCAGAATGACCTCACAAAATAAAAGGTACAACATGACCCCATATGGTTGTAGACAAAGAGGAAAAAATGAACCATGTGGGGGCTGGGAAGGTGGCTCAGTGGTAGAGTGCTTGCCTTGCATGCTCGAGGCCCTGGGTTCGATTCCTCAGCACCACATAAGCAAAAAGAAAAAAGCCGGAAGTGGCGCTGTGGCTCAAGTGGTAGAGTGTTAGCCTTGAGCTGAAGAGCTGAGGGACAGCACCCAAGCCCAGAGTTCAGGCCCCACGACCGGACCTCCCCCCCCCCAAAAAAAAGAATCATGTGGCACTGTGGCTCAAGCGGTAGAGCGATAGACTTGAGCTGAAGAGGTCAGGGAGAGAGCCCAGGCCCAGAGTTCAAGCCTCACAACCAACAAAAAAAAAATTCTTTCAAGTGATAAAATCTTAAGATCTATTTCTGAATTTAATCTTTATTAATCCAAGAATGAGTGTACTAATCTGTCAATCTACTATTTCATACATTACAAGGGACTTGTTAAAAAAAAAAAAAGGACTGTTCCCCTCTATCTCCAGCTCCAGCCCAAATCACCTAGCCTGAATTGCAGTAGGTCCCTTTGCCAATATTTAATCTTTTCTATTTATTCTTCACTTGCATAGAGGTACAAGAGATCCTCTGAGACACATTTGAGCAATTTACCTTCTAATACTTAACCATTTTCCTGGTTTTTAGGAAATAAGCCTTTTTTTAAAAAAAGTATCCCAAGATTCCTATATTTTCTAGCTTTCTTTTATAATCATCTGCTGTCAGCCTTCTTCTCACCCAGACATGTTCTTTCAGTCGTTATTTATTTATTTATTTTTGGTCGGTCCTGGGGCCTTAACTCTGGGCCTAGGCACTGTCCCTCAGCTCTTAAGCTCAAGGCTAGCACCCTACCACTTGAGCCAGAGTTCCCCTTCTGGCTTTTTCTCCTTATGTGGTGCTGAAGAATTGAACCCAGGGCCTCATGCATGCAAGGGAAGCGCTCTACCACTGAGCCACCTTCCCAGCCCCTTTCAGTCTTTCTCTGTCCATTCTTGCAGGACTATATTGCTTTTAGCTACTTAGCTGTCTTGTTTCCACTCTTGGAAAATATTCTTCCTCTGCCTCTTTCTTTCTTCCTTTCCTTATCCCTGTCTCATTTGTCTGAAACTTCTCTGAACTCTATAAGGCTGGAAGATATATTAATTCAGTTATTTTTATTTTGAGGTTGTATTATTACTTGTGGTAAATTTAGACTTGTTCTATATTCCTGATGGATTTTTCTATGGCAAATGACAAAATGTGCCTGATGTGGTGGCACTTGCTTGTAATCCTAGGACTGGAAACATAGTTCAGTCAATGGTAGTCCTGAATTCATTCCTAGAACTGCAAAAGACCAAAAAACAATGACACAAAATAAAACTTGGGCAGAAGCTAATCAAACAGAAAATAGCCTGTGAGAGCAAAAAGCAGAAGCTAACCACAGACAATAACCCTTGAAAGAAAAAACAAAAACAAAAAACCTTTCTCCTAAAGTCTAGTAATCCTTTGTCCCTCTACGAATCCCCTGCTTCTTGTGCTAGGGAATCAAACTCAGGAAAGTGCTCTACCACTGAGCTAAACATGCTAGTCCTCTTGCAAAAACACTAAAAAACTAAAAGTTACTTTATTTAGGTCCTAATTGATTGCAATCTGGGAAAACAAAGATTTAAGCAATCTCATTTGGCTTGCTTGTTCTTGGCTTGGCACTTCACCTTAAGTCATGCTCCCAGCCCTGTTTTGCGGCTTAACCGAAAATGGAATCTAATTGGATTTTCAGGCTGGCTTTGAACTTGGATCACGTTGTTCTCAGCCTCTTGAGTAGCTTGGGTTATAGGCATGAGTCACCAGAGCTAGGCTTAATTAGCTGCTTTTTAAAATTCAGAATGATGAGTTTTAATGGGAAGATTCAGTCTATGTTTAGTCTAATACTGTTATTTTTGAGCTTAAAATTGTTTGTTTCCTATTTGTTACTTCTGTTTTTCTTTCCTTTTTCTTCTAGCAAATACCTCTTTCCCTTCTATTACCTTTTCCCTTCTATTGTAAGTTATATGCATTTGTATTTTAATAGTTATTTTGGAGATTACAGTATCTACCTGGCTTTATATATCAACCATGACTTCGTAGCTTAAAAATAATTTCCAAGGTAACACAAGGATTTTAAACTGTGAACTATTACTCTTTACTTCCTATGCTACTATGTATTATATATCTCACACTTTCAAGTATGTTTTTATATATTTCAAGTAAGTATTTCAACTATTACATATATTCTATATATTTCAAGTAGATAATACATACTCTACATATTCCAAGTATGTACATATGCTACATATATACTTAGTGTATAATATTTACATATATTTCAAACCTCCTAAGGTATGATTTTATGTGATCAATATTCATTGGCATTTACTGCATGTTAAATCCTTTCTTTTACTCTATAATCCTTTCTGCATTCCATGCTGCCAGTATCTTGATGCCTAAAAAACTCCCATTGGGGTAATCTACTCAGTTTTCCTTTGGCCGAAAATGTCTTTACCTTCATTTTTGAAGGAAAATTTTGCTCATGTATATTTCCATATTGGGAGTAACTTTTTCCTGAATATTGTAAGTTCATTTCATTGTTTTCTAGTTTCTCTCATTTATGTTAAAATAATTTCTCTTGGTTTTATTGATCCTTTGAAGGTAATGTGTTCTTCTGATAAGATTCTACTTTTGTCTTTGGGTTTTAGTAGTTTAGCTATGATTATCTAGGTATTGTTTCTCTGTACTTATCCTGCTTAATATTAATAGAACTCCTTGATCTCTCTCTGGTTTTGATGTCTTTTACTGGCTTGAAAAACTGTTTCAGCTCTAAAAATGGCTCTAAATGTGTCACTTCTTAGATATGGCTTCTTACTTGATCTTTAATTACATATTAGAGCTATCATCATGTCCTATATATATATTTTATGTTCTTGTCCATATTTTATTTTTCTGAAAATTTCACTAGATTCTTATACAGATTCCAGTTTTCTAGTGAAAGTCTCCATTTTGTTAGTTTCTTCAAACATATAATAGCCTTTTAGGGTCTACAAGAGACAATATAAATATCAGCACACTTTCAAAGCTTTTTTTTCTTAATTTTTAGTACTTTTTTCTATCTCTGGTATGCCTGGTAATTTTACAAGCTGAATATTAAATATTATATATGAAAAGAATGGAGGATTATAGATTTCTCTAGAAATGACCTAATTTCTTTTGGAAGTTAGCTAAGGTAAACTCACATTATCTTGACTTAATTAGGTCAAATTTTGTCAAATTATATAATTTGACAATTTTGGACATTGTAAGGCTGGATTATTTCCCATTTGTCCTTATCCCCAGAGCACAGTCTTATAAGACTTTAAATGGAGAGCCTTGGGTATTTTCTGGGGCCCTTTCTCGGTGGCAGGTCTAAATGCCCAAGACACTGGACATTCTGCTTGTATTCATTAGTTTTTCAGCTACTTTTTTATGTCTGGCTTTTTGACTTCTGGAAACATCAGAGCCTTCCTTTTCTCCAACCCTCCCTTTTGGAATTTAATAAGTTTTTATTTTTTTGAGACATGGTCTCACTATGTACCTCTGGTTAGTCTTCAACTTGAGGTCTTCCTACCTCCACCTCCCCTGTGGTAGGATTTCAGATATGAACTACTGCAATCAGCATCAACTAGTATTTTTGAATTTTTGTTATATCACAGAAATTCTGTGTTTTGAGAATTTAATGGTAAACAAGACGTAGTTCCTGAAACAATTAAGTCCTATTACATTTATTAGAACTAAACTGCCTTAAGTAAACCAAAAAGTTTAAGAATTACCATTTGTATTAAAGGCTGTAAAGAAATAAGCAGGTACTGAAATAGAGAATGGTGTGGTAGGGTAGAATATTAAAAAAAAAAGAGATCATCTTAGAAGAGAGTGATGCATTAGCTAAGTTGTGAAGGATAGGAAGGATTTGGGCATGGGAAGAGTGCTACAGAGGAAGGGAAGTACTTATTAAGGCTTCTAAAGCAGCAGAGGGCATCTAGAACTGAAAAGGTGACTAAAGGTGATAAATGAGTGGAGAGAAGCATAAGCTGAGTTTGCAGTGGTCAGAGGCTTTTTCTTCAAGGACTTGAAGGTTATGATAAACAGTTTAGAAAGTAGATGCTTATTAGGCATACTTAATAAATGAATAAAATACTTTATTTTTCTTGCTAACAAATCTCCCATTTATAAACTAATCTCCTATTTAGTCCTTTTTAACATGAAGAAGTGTTTAATGTTCCTCATGATAGAGGGAAAGCTTATTCCAGACATAGTAATAAATGCTGAAGATCCTCATTATTATTAACTTTCTATCTGACTAAGGAAGCATGGAACTTCTTTGATACTCAGAACCGAAGAGTCAGATAAGAGAAACTAAATGAAGGAGCAAAGTCTTTTCCTCAATCAGGTAAGGACAAATACTACTTTTAGAAAAATTATGAAAGAACTTGCAATGACCAAGGAAGATTACTGGCTATCAACTGCAGCACAACCTTCTGGGTTATTTACACATATGAGTTATTTATATAAATAAAGCTTTAAGAACACTGATCATAAGTATAATTAACTGAATGTGTCCCCTTCCCCTACCAAATTCGTATGTTCAAACCCTAATTCCAGTGGGAGCAGGCTTTGAGGAGTTGATTAGGTTGTGCCTGTGTAGCTTTCATGAACAGGATTAGTGCCCTTACTCTTTTTCTGCCTTGTAAAGGTAAAGTCAGCTATCTGCAACCTGGAAGATGGGCCTCACCAAACTCTGCCCATGCTATTATATTCAGTGTAGAAATCCAAGGTTGCAAAGCTGTGAATATAAATGTTGGTCACTCAGTTTAAAATACTTTGATACAACAGCTTGAGCTAAGACAGTGGATCTAATGTTTATTCAAATAAATGCAAATAAATTCTGATGGAACTGTAACTGATCGTTCCCTGTGGGTATAGACTAGTTGTGGCAGCTATTGGCAAATTTATTTTAGCATTCCTAATTACCTGTATCTGCATGTGTGATCTTTGAATTTTCCTTTGAGTTGGTTTACTATCTTACAGGTTCTCACATTAGTGAGGCTACATAAAAACCTTTTACATGTGTTCACTTTACATGTTTACTAGATGCAGGATTTTATCTTAGAAATTATTCCTGAACAATTTTGATGGCTCCAACTGAGATGCCACAGTGATTTATTGGGCTGAGCCAGTTAAACTTTGCTGCCAGGGAGAAGATGCACTTTATGGGTGGCTGAAACCTGGGCACATATATACTTGGTTCCTGTTGTGAATTCCAAGTGGCAATAAAACTTTTGTTGTCTGTTTGCCCCCTTCTGCTGATTTTGGTTCTGGTTTTGTTTCCACACACAATAAAATATTCCTGCTGTGGCAGAAGTCATCAAGAATCTAGTTTAGCCATTTTGAGACATCTTCAATCAATTAAATTAAGTCAATTCTTAAGAAAAGACAGAGAATCTGGTTTATTAGTATTTCTTCTTTATTTCTTTTATTGTGCATTTTGAGACCAAATCAATTAAGAAGTTATGTCTTATATGAAGGCAAATAGCTCTTTATTAGTTGGCAGATGAATTAATCAGAGGCTGACGCTGTAGAACTGAAGCTGTTATGTTCCTTATGTGTCTGAATATCCAGAAAACATTTGCTTTGTTTTGTGAATGCAAAATGTTCTCCTATTTCTGTGGATATTTATGAATCAAGTTACATTGTGTCTTAAAGGTACTCTATTCTGACTGGTTTAAAAAGATATATTCTATTTACATAATGCTTACTTTCCTAAAATCTCCAGAAAATAAAGAAATGTAAGTATTCATGGACTGGGATTGCAGTAGTGGTGTCTGAATGCAGGTTCCATGCTTGTTGGGGAGCCCATACCTCCAGCCTTTGCACTGGTTGTTTCTGAGATACAGTTTTGCTTCCTGGCTGGGCATGTGTCTAGGATCAAGAATCAAGTGTTACAAGTTTTCTGTCCTAGCTGAGATGACAGGTAAATGTTACTACACCTAGCATGTTTCTGTTGAGATGAATTCTCATAAACTTTTCTGACCCGCTACCTTGGAACTGTAATCTTCCCACATAGCTTATGGTGATAGGTGTGTGCTACTGCATCACAGCTATTGGTTGAGAAGGGGTCTGGTGGACTTTTTTTTTGTGTGTGTGGGTGTGGGGAGGGAGGGTCAGGTCAGAACCAGAGTCCTCCTGTTCTCAGCCTCCCAAGTGGCTAGGATTATTAGCTAGAGCCACTGGCACCTGGCTTTTCATTAATTTTTAAGAGAAAAGTTTTAGTATGTTGCCCAGGCTAGTCTCAAGCATCCTTCCCCAGACTTCTGAGTAGCTGAGACTATAGGTATGTATGAGCACACCTGGTAACTTAATGTGCCACACTAGAAAAAATATTTCTTATAATTTTAAGAATTCGGGTTCATATGGCTATGGTAATTATTTTAGTAAGTGAGACTAGCTTAATAATTTTAGTTGTAAGAAATCCCATCCAAGTTCCTTATTGGTTATAGTAGCAATATAAACACAGTTGTTAAGAATCTGTGATCTACAGAATGTTTCTGTTTTATTCTGATGCTTGCCTGAGGCTCTGTTATAAGCACCATCAATAACTTGACAGGTTCAGAGCACTAGGGAAAAGGACTGCACAGCTGCTTCAAACTAATGACAGATGCTATATGCAGGCATCTGTAGTGATATATCATGAATAACTTTTATACTCTGCCAGTTTGGAATTCCAGAACTCAAGTTTGAAAGCAGGTACTTTTGTGAAAACAGACTGCTAACTTGAGATTTAGCAGAACAAAAATAACATAGGACTGAATGAAATTATAAGGAAAACTTTTTGTGTTTATTTGGTATATTATTGATTTGTTTTAAATACTCTATGACTGAATAACTGAGGATTTGCCAAATAAATTCAAGGGGGCTCATATAGTTGATACTCTTGGGCTCACATTAAAGGCAAATGTAGTGCAACCAATCAGTCCTTTCATTGGGGTCAGTAACGATATTTGGAGTTAGTCTGATCCCATGGGTGGTGGAGACACCATCATATGAAAATGGTGTTTTGTGTTTTGTAAAGATGAAAACTGAAAAGGCTGAGCGGGCAGAAGGAAGTGGATATGTGGAGACATATATAGCTATGGGCTATGAACAGGTAAGGGCAAGTTTTTTTGTTTTTTGTTTTTAATCCTTGGCAGAGGGAAAAGTCCGTGGATCCTAAAAGCTGCTCTTTCTACTCTGTTTAGCAGGGAATGTGGTAGACTTCAGAGGAGATAGCTGGCAAGTACCCAGAAAGAAGATAGCTGTCTAGACCATCCCAACCTCCCCATGATTCTCAGCTGCCAATACACTGTAATTCAGTGGAGTCAATCTAATGTGTGACCAGAATTCTCTAGATATTTCCAGTGCAAACTAGTGGCTAGGTGTGTTTCCCTGATGCTTCTGTGCTGCGTCAGCCCCTCCAGGTTTCTTGACATAATTCTTGGAGGTAACAGTCCTCAGTGATGGCTTAAATAAAATTTCTTGCCAATTCTGTAGCAAGGTGTTCTGAATATGATTTTCCTGTAGTCAAATACATTTCTCCCATACCTGAGTGTTTGTACTTAAGAGACTTACATCTGCTACATAATGCCTATGGATCTTTCCTTGATCTCCCTGTTTTTTCAGAGATTGTTCTTCAGGTTCAGCTCTTGGGCTGAAGTAGATGTTCTAGCCTTTATACTTTTCTTTCTACTTCTAAAGTACATAGAATTCTTTTTGGTGGTTGGCAGAAATCTTCTGCATGAGTATTTTACCTCTTTCTTTCTGGCTACCATTATCTCTACTCCAGAAGGTGATATTAGTTCAGAGGGAATGTTTTGGGATGCTCAGGTTCTAAAATCTCTTCTTTGTAAATTAAAGGTGTAGTGTAGTTATCATACCATACAGAGAGAAGCAAATCAAAACTAAATGAAAAACCCAATATGCTTAGTTATACTGGCTTTATTTGTAAAGAAAACTCCCTAAGATGACTGACACCTTTGTTGGTACTAATAAAAAAGGTTCAGAAGTGTCCTGTCATTACTACAAAGTTGTGCCATGACTACACAACTACCAAGCTTGTGTGTGCAGTAAGCTTGTTCTCTCTTAGAACTATTCAAAATGACAACTTTAGGTCTGCCAAATAGGTGTTATCGCACAATTAAGTTCATAAGAACAAAGATAAATACTACATGAAAACATCCCTGGGAATAATAAATTTATTATTTGATTAGTCCTGACTTTCAGACTTGTTCTTGTGATATTGAGACCAATTTGATGATTATGAAAACAGACTTGTTGCAAGTTATTTCTCTACTACAGTACAGACCTCAGGCCCAGCCTTTGGATCTCATGAGAGATGAAGGAATTTGTTCTACCTGGGGCTAAATTCTTCTGTGACATTCAGGAAAGACTTGGGTAGCCATATTTGTTATAAGAATATCTACACTCACATCAACACTTTCATTCCTGGATGTAATTGGATTGATATGCATTTTCATCCCTGGTTTTTGGTAGCTGAAATATTATTCTCAATTATTGTGAAACTAAGATTTGTTAATGGACAGTAGGCATTTTCTGTTCAGGCTACTGAATTTGGAGATTTGATCTCAGTTTACTGCCAGAAAGTCAGATTATAAATGTAGGCAGTTTTATAGCTAAGGAAAGGCATATTATCACATACATATACATGTCTTAAAATAAATCAGACTCTTAGTAAGAATTTTAGTGAAACTACCATTTTGGTAGTAGTTATAATTTTTCAGTTTAAATAATTAATGTGAGATTGAAGAAAACACAGAAATGGATTATAGTCTGGTAAACATTTTATATAATTTGAAGTATTTGTGAGGTTGATTATTGTGGCAGAGAATAAAACATTAAACAATGGGTTCAATAATCATAAGCTAAAATGTTTTATTGATGTATAATGTTAAAGACATTATAGTATTCATATTAAAGTTTTTATAGGGCTAAACTTATACTATGGACAAATATACTTTGTCCTATAAAATCTTGCATCTGTATATTTTCATTTATTATTTTTTATACAAAGCAGCAAAAGGACTGCCTAATTATTTCTTGCCTGTATGGTAAGGTTACTAAAGGATGTTGGTATTGAAATATGTGGTGGCTATAAGACAGGTGGTGCTGGGAGGTCATGTTTAAATTTAAGTCAAAGGAAGATCTTGGAGCTTTATATTGGGCATAAATGTAACATAAAAAGAAAGTTATAAATAGAATAAAATTGAGTAAAAACTCCAGGGACACAGTGATAAACATACTGATAATTATGGGGTTCGCTAGGCTGCTCCTTGACCTACCTACACAGCATGTTCTTTATAGTAATTTCTGAAGTCCCATGGGTGTTCAGCTTTGTGGGGGCCTGGCTATGAATATCAAAGACTTCCTGACCACAGTTAACTGCCATATGAATTGACATCAAGAATATATATGAGTCCCATTTTTCATACCTTTTCTCCCATGGATACACCCCCTGACGTGATGATGACATCAGCACGACTGATACCCTCATTCAAGGCATTGAGTAAGTCATCTGGGCTGGAAAAAAATAAAGACAAATTAACACACAAAGCAAATGTCTTAGATATAGTGCTAACTTATAAACTGCTTCATATACCTAATCAATAGGTATTAGCATGAGTATAGCCATATATTCTGTGTGAAGTTGTGAAGTGGGAATCAGAAAAGACTGTCCAACAGGAGCAAAAGTTTTCATATTGAAAAGTCCCTTGCAAATGCTATAGGGATTCAAGGTGCTTCTGCAGCGTCCTTTATTCTAATTAGATAACACAATGAAACAATGAAAGCAGACTATAAGGTGTTGTCCCTGAACTTTGTTTTTTTTGCTCAAGTATTTTACTATCACTTGAGCCATAGCTCCAGTTTTAGTTTTTTTTTTTTTTTTGGGGGGGGGACGGTACTTAATTGGAGGTAAGTGTCTTAGGGACTTTCCTAGCTTCAAACCATAATCCTTAGATCTCAAGACTCCTGAGTAGATAGGATTATAGGCATGAGCCATCATTGCCTGGCTGGAATATCCTAGGTTTTAGGACTACGTCCTCAGAAACCCAAGACACACAAGGACAGTTGGTAATCCCAGGTGTTGGGAAGATTAAATAAGACGCTTTGGAGTGAATGACTTAAGTGAGGTCCTGTGAAGTGTCTGGATTTTGATAGCTAGAAAGAAATAGGAAAGAGTTTTATGAATAAGACTACACACACTAGTCAAAGTTTGGAATTATGATCAAGTCTGTGGTATTTCTAGATCAATGTGGACAATGGCTGGAAACTACTGTGATAGGACAAGACATAATTTTGGAGGAATCTCAAGTTCAGAATGGAATATGGAGTTCATCTAATAAGAAATGAACAGTATGAAGAGTGAGTAGATGTCTACTGAGGAGTGAAAGGATAGAGAAAAAATGAGAAGAAATGCAGAGACTATATGACCTATTCTGAGAAGGTAAAAGGACAGGATGAGGGCTGCTGGTGTGGTTCATGTGATAGAGCTTTTGTTAAGCAGATACAAGGGCCTAAGCTCAATCTCCTGTTCTGAAACAAAAACAAAATACACAAACAAAAACAAAGAAAAGGAGAGGATGAATATTAAGGATTGATTCTAGGGATATTCCTGAGAGTCACATGTAGGCAGGCATACTAGTCCCTTTGATGGCATATATGGCGTGAAGAGAAGAGATAAAAGACATCAAGAGGATAATGGACCTTATCCTTAGGGTTTCACAGGTCTTTCTTGGGATTGATTGAGAATAAACAAAATGTCAAGTATCAGAACTCAACAAGGGACAGGAAATGTTAGTGATTAGCTGAATGGGACTGTTTAATCACTATTTTAAATCCATACAGAGCTATTGAGCAATGTAACCTGCACTTGGCATTTTTCTTCATCTGTAGAGAAGATACCTTTGAGGTGTTTATGTCCAGTCTGCATTCTTGTTTACTGAGAAGTTACATAGGAAGAAAAGGGTGTTCATTTTCATTAGCACTCCCTCACTGCTCTTTGCCTCTCTCCTTATGGATATCTAACATGGACCTCTGAAAAGGGAGGAAACAGGAGAAACACCCCAAACACAGAACCTTAAGAATGTGGTTTAGGTGCAAATTTATTTGATATATTAGCAAAATATAATTTTGTGCTCACACAGAGACTGTAGGTAATTTCATCAATCTTACATGAGTTATGACACTGATTCTATAGGATTATTGTAAAGTCATTAAAAAAGTATCAGTGACATGTTCATCATTGTTTTGTAAAAGTGTCAATTATTGTCAACATGAAATGTTTCAATTTGTAGAAATAAGTTATGAAGGATTTTGTTATGAAGGATTTTGTTTCATATCTTTACTGCTGTGATTTATCAAAGAATATACACAATGATGCTTTTTACTGCATATCAAGTTGTGTCACTCTGTCTAGCATCATAACTGGGTTCCACCTTTTTGTGCCCTATTTTGCCCCCTCTCTAACTCTACTTTCTGTTGCATATTTCTCACGTCTGAAGGTCTGCCCAGACATCATGGATTTCCTTATTTATTACCTCACAATAAACTTGTTAGGTATACTGAATGAGGAGTATTATGTTCAAAGTAGAATATGAAAGGCCCAGCAGAGCAGTAAGCGCCAGAACTGGCTAGAGCTACAACTTCTAGTTTCTCCATAAGCATTCCCCCCACCCCCATCTCTGCCTAATCAGAAGTGATTGTGTATTTTTTTTTTTTGTTAGTCGTGGGCCTGAACTCTGGGTGCTGTCCCTCAGCTCTTCAGCTCAAGGCTAGCATTCTACCACTTGAGCCACAGCACCACTTCCAGCCTTTTCTGCTTGTGTGGTGCTGAGGAATCGAACCCAGGACCTCATGCATGCAAGGCAAGCACTCTACCACTGAGCTACCTTCCCAGCCCCTGATTGTGGAATTTTTTTTTTTTTTTTTTTTTTTTGTCGGTCGTGGGGCTTGAACTCTGGGCCTGGGCGCTGTCCCTCAGCTCTTCAGCTCAAGGCGAGCGCTCTACCACTTGAGCTACAGCGCCACTTCCGGTTTTCTGGTGGTTTATTGGAGATAGGAGTCTCATGGTCTTTCTTGCCCGGGCTGGCTTTGAACCGCGATCCTCAGATCTCAGCCTCCTGAGTAGCTAGGATTACAGGCGTGAGCCACCAGCGCCCGGCTTGATTCTGGAATTTTTTTTTTTTTTTTTTTTTGTCAGCCGTGGGACTTGAACTCTGGGCCTGGGCGCTGTCCCTCAGCTCTTCAGCTCAAGGCTAAGCGCTCTACCACTTGAGCTACAGCACCACTTCCGGTTTTCTGATGGTTTATTGGAGATAGGAGTCTCACGGTCTCTCCTGCTCGGGCTGGCTTTGAACCGCGATCCTCAGATCTCAGCCTCCTGAGTAGCTAGGATTACAGGCGTGAGCCACCAGCGCCCGGCTTTGATTGTGGAATTTTTAAGGCATATGATATATGATGAAAGCAAGATTCTCTTGAGATTGGACTCTTAAGCAAAAATATAAAAAAACAGATTTGCTGGGAACTTATCTGGAATGACTGGAGATGACTGCAGATGTACAAGTGTTTGTATAGTTCTATGGAATGAACCAACATGATTCTGAATTTTAAATTTGTATGGAAACAAGGGTTTTGATTAAACAAAACTTAAGGGCTTGGCCAGTCATAAATATGCTTTACTTTTAGGACTCAAAATTTGAACTATAAAACATTTTCACAATTGTATGCTAATAAACCATAGTAAAAAGTAAAACAATATAGTAAATATAATAATATAGTAAAAAGTAAAACAAGATAGTATAGTCCAGTACTTATGTATTTATCTCTCACATTTCCCAAATGGTAGTATTTTATCATGTTTGCTTCAAATTTCCTCCTCAGATTTTAATAAAAACTGAACACTGGCTGGGCACCAGTGGCTCACACCTGTAAGCCTAGCTACTCATGAGGCTGAGATCTAGGATCGTGGTTCAAAGACAGCCTAAGCAAGAAAGCCCATGAGACTCTTATCTCCAATTAATCACCAGAAAACTGGAAGTGGCTCAAAGTGGTGGAGAGCTAGCTTGAGCAAAGGAGCTCAAGGACAGTGCCGACACCCAGAATTCAAGCCCCATGACTGACCAAAACAACAACTGTTTGCTTTCTAAGACTAGGATATTAGTCTAAACAATAATAAAGGGTAATAAACATGTAATGATTATAATCACACATATTGTAATGAAAACATGCTTTCTCAGTTTTATTAAAGAGAGAGAAAAATATATTAATTTTCTTGAGGACAGAGGATTAAAAAGTGTAACTCATAGCGAGGTGTCAGTGGCCTATAATCCTAGCTACTTAGGAGGCTGAGATCTGAGGCTCATGATTGAAACCAGCCTGGATAGATAAATTTGAGAGAGTCTATCTCCAATTAACCAGGAAAAAGGCTGGACTAGAGATATGACTCAAGTAGTACAACATCAGCTGTGAGTGGAAAAAGCCTAATGAGAGTATGAGACCCGAGCTAAAGCTCTGGTAATATAGCAAAGTACCATCTTAAGAGGTTGAGATTTAACTACTATTGCTTGAGACTGAACTAAGCTACTCTAGGGACTTGAAAACAAGGAACAAAAATGGCTAAGAGAGACACAGGAAAGCCTGCCACACCATCTGGGTTGTAGAAAGCCACGAGAGATGTTCATAAAAAAGATAGTCTGATGTGGAGCCATTGTGAAGTTTAAGCAGAAGGGAGTGTGGTCAGTGGCTTTGGCCTTCCTGGTGATCACAAGGTCCAGATTCTGAGTAATAATATGGGAATAAAGCACCAAGACTAAACCTGGCAAAAAGCTTAGCCTTGGGCCTATAGTTTGCTGTCAAGAGATGAGGAGGGACTGCGAGATTAGAGCTCAGATCCCATAAATCATGCACACTCCCCAGCTTCCCATGCCTCTTACCCACCACAGGGTGATGAATGGCTTAGTGGAGTCTGAAGGTACTAGATAAAATGTCATCTGGACAAAAGAGTCAACCAAGAAACTTCAGAACTAAAAAATGCTATGGTTCAAACAGAGTTAACAGACAGCTACAGAATGTTCTACTCAGCAATTGCAGAACACATATTTTTCTTAGTACCTCACAGAACTTTCTCAAAATAGGTCATATTTTGGATCATAAAGTAAGTTTTAGCAAATACCTGAATAATAAAATACCTTCCTATATTTTATTAGATCACAAAGGACCGAAACTAAATCAACAGCAGGGCAAACTTCAGAAGATACTGAAATATATGGAGACTGAGCAATACAGTTTTGAATCATTCAAGAAATAAGTGGAATAAAACAATTCCTAGAATTAAATGTAAAGGGAAATACTATTTGTCAGAACCTGTGGGACACAGCAAAGTATATGTGAAGAGGAAAGTTTATAGTTATGAGTACCTACATAAAAACAACAACAGAGATTTCAAATAAACTACCTAATAAGGTACCTCAAGCTCTTAGAACACAAGAGCCAACCAAATCCCAAGTTCACAGATGGAAAGAAACTATAAAGATCAGCACAGAACAGTACTTTGAAAGACAACCCTTTACCTAAAGCAATCAAAAGAAAGAGCAAGAAGATACAAATTACAAAATTAGAGATGAAAAGGGAATATCATAACAAATACCAATGAAAATCAGATGATCATTTGCGAACACTTCAAAAGTTCATATTCTAATAAACTCGAAAATGTAGAAGAAATGTATTTCCTGAGATAGATGACCTACTAAAATTAAACCAACATGATGCAAACCTACAACAAACAAACTGAAGCAGAAAATGAGTTTCCCAACAAAGAAAAGCCCACCATAGGTCAAATTCTCTAGTGAATATGACTTTGTTTTTTTTTTGTCAGTCATGGGGCTTGAACTCTGGGCCTGAGCGCTGTCCCTCCATTCTTTAGCTCAAGGTTAGTGCCCTACCACTTGAGCTACAGCACCACTTCTGTTTTGCTGGTGGTTTATTGGAGATGAGTTTCACAGCTTTCCCTGCCCGGGCTGGCTTTGAACTGCGATCCTCAGATCTCAGCCTCCTGAGTAGCTAGGATGTGAATGTGACTTTTAAGGAAGAACTTGACACCAATGCTTTTCAAACTAGTCAATAAAATAGAGGAATACTGCCAAATTCATGAAGGTAGAATTATACCCTGAAATCATGGCCAGATAACAACACAATAAAAAAATTATAGGTCAATTTTCCTTGATGAACGCAGACATGAAGATCTGAAGTGGAATACCTGCAAAGTGAGTTCAACAACTCAAAAGATCATATATCACAATCACGTTGGTTTCACATGAGGGATGTAAACACGGTTCAGTATACACAAACCAATAACACAATACTCTGCCTACAAAGGACAAAATCACATGGTTATTTTAATTGATGCAGGAAAAGTCTTTAATAAAATTCAAATGGCTTCAAGATGAAAGTCTTGAAGAAATTAGGAATAGAGTGAACATGCCTCAACTTAACCAAGGCTATGTACAATAAGCCTATAATCAACATCACATGAAATGAAAAAAAACCTGAAGCTATTTCTTCTAAATTCAAGAACTAGGCCAGGGTCCCCACTCTACGCTATTCCTCAATATAGCACCTGAACTCTTATCTAGAGCATTAAGGCAAGAAAAAGAAATAAAAGGATACTAATAGAAAAAGAATTAATGAATTTTCTATACACTAAGTAATTAGCAGGCTGAAAAAGAAATTAGGAAACCAGTCCCATTCATAATAGCTTAAAAAATGTCTAGGACTAAACCAAATAAGATGAAAGATGTCTAGAGTGAAAAGTATAAAACCTTGATAAAAGAAATTGAAGAAGATAGTAGGAGATGGAAAGGCATATTTTCATGGATTACCAGAATTAATTTTGTGACAATATCTATACTAGAAAGCAGTCTACAGCTTCAATAAAATACCCATCAAATCCTAATGTTATTCTTCATGGAAATAGAAAAAAAAATCCTAAAACTGACATGAAAGCATAAAAGACCCTGAAAAGCCAAAGCAGTCCTGAGCAAAATAAAAAACACTGCAGGTATGACAAAACTGGTGTCCAAATACACTAAAGAGCCTTAGTAAAAAACAGCCTCATAGACCAATGGAATAGAAAAGGAAACCTAGAAATAAACCCACATAGTTATAGCTATCTGATCTTCAACAAAGTGTCAAAAATATATGTTGTTTCCAACAAATAGTGTTGGGAAAAATGGATATCCACATGTTTCAACTCTAATTAGATCCCTATCTCTCACCAGTTGCAAAATTAGTTCATAATGGATCAAGATGATGGAAATAATGAAACAATACAGTTCTATAACATTATATAATAGTTACATAAACAATGACTATTTCTTCTACACATATAGACTGAACCAAAAAAGGGAAAATTGGCTTGAGGATTGTGATATGGTACTATTTTAATAGATCACACTCTTCTTCCTCTTACCGTTTGCATGTTAGAAATATTAACTTAAGTGAAAAAAATAGAAACCACAACATTCCTCTTCAACTTGGGAGATGGCACCAATAAAAATAGTAACACTCTGCCTAGAATTTTAATCTCATGTCAGAGAAGCACAAATTTAACAGACAGGTATAAAAAAGAGCAAGAAATATATCTCAAACCTAACAGGATGAATATGACTTTCTCAAAACTATATATACTTCCTGTGAAGGGAGCATTAAAATTTCTACAAAGTATGACTTTTTTTCTGGCTCTGCAAATCAGCAAGTCTGATTGTATAGAGATCCCACTTCATTAAGACTCCTTTGCCTTTTAAAATTTTCTTTGGCCTTAAATGACTATAATCCTGATTTTAGCATAAAAATCTTTTTGCTTTACCATGAAGTC